>NW_017306712.1:433863-450773 GCF_000935625.1 Nanorana parkeri
ATAATATTATATATATATATAAACATATTCCTGCTGCCAACTAAACTGAAAGCTTATGGTGAGCTGATAGTATGTTTATACATGCAAATAATTAAAATTGTTATTATTTTTTAAACATTATAGTGTTGCAGTGACCATGATATTGTTGCCCAGCGAGGGATATGGAAAACAAAATATACCAAAACCCTGGAGAATCATAGCTAAATGTACTTAATTACAGCTGTGATGTGATCACAACAAGAAAGCTTGAATGCAACTTTGCAATCTTATCTGCATGTAGAGTGCTTACATTTTCATGCAGAGTTTAAATTAAAACAGATACTACTGTTATCATACATGCTGGTCAGAGGTAATTGAAAGAACAGCCATAAACTGCAGTGCTTTTTAAGCATTGTGGAAGAAGAAACAGGTGTACTTTGTGCTTATTATCTTCCAAACAAGCTGTAAATGAGTGGACATCAAGCAAAACAAATGTTTCCTTCAAAAAGAATGTAACACCTGTGCACCATACACAAACGAAGGCTTGACTAAACAAAGTCATATAAAAAATATGTATCTATATGTTTATAAATAAATATTTCAAACATGACAAAAATGCCCAAAGCAGTATGGGTTATCTAAGGAGACTGCACAGCAGTAGCAACCTTCCTTGATGCCTTGCCTTTTTTTATCCAGATCTCACGCTGTGCCATCTGATAAAAGATGAGTCACTAATGTAAAAACATTCAGCTCAAGCTACTAAATTCACTATAAGTCACTTTCTAGTGCTATTATCAATTGAATTACAAAAAAATATGTTTTTATCTCCTATTAATACCGGTTTCTTTTGTAATATAGAAAGGAAACCATATATATAATTTTACTTACATGACTGGCCTAAAATATTTTCCCTAATTGAGCAAACCCAACATGTGTTCATAGCATCTAATGAATAGTGTTTATCCTAGTAAAATAATTATATTGTTAGGAATACTGGAATAAAATGACTGCTATACAATATGGATTTTCTGCTTTCCTGTGATAGGATGAATTCCAATTTGACAGAACCAGATTACTGATATTCTCTGATCTCCACAGCCGGAAAGGACTTGATATTTGTAAGATATGCAAATGACTTGACCATGATTTGTCACAACTGTCCTCTGATAAGATAACTCCTAAGCAATAACTGTTCTAGTTACTGTGCAGAGATATTTTCAAGCATGCTAACAAATCTTTGAGAGTGTTTGATGGATGTTCTAGTTTTCATGTAGATAGATCAGCAGGTACTTCGCCCCATTAACCACATTTGTATGTTTTCTGATTAAAGCAGAAAATTCAAAGTGGAACAAAGCAGTGCAGTAATATGGACTAGCATGGACATACTTTGAACCACCTACAGTTCTCTGTGAAAAGATCAGCTGGGTGTGTAGCTTGGGATCAGTAAACTGATAGGAATAAGGATGAGTGAACCAGGTAAAGTTTGATTTGCTGCATGTCCGTGAACCTAGCGGGAATGTTGCAAATACTGAATATAGCACTGAACCCTATTGAAGTATATGAGGGTTGAATCTTATTGTTTCTTTTTGGCCTTTTTTAAGGCTACAAATACCATTCAGTGGGAAGAGGTTCTTTTATTATGACTTAAAAAAACAAGTGCTTTAAACAACATGCTTCGGGGGTGCCCTAAACCTGCATGTGAAGTTGTGGACACATTACAATGTAAAACTTTCATTGTTTTTTACAACCACGCTACCACCTCTAAATGACGGTTCCCTGTCTGAATTTGTTGGTCAACAAATGAGGGAATCTGTCATTTAGCAGCGGTAGCACACCTCGAATGGCTTGTGTACACCAAATCCGGACCAGATCTCCATATGCAGTGCAGTGCATTTTGTCGAGTTTTTGCTGCATTTTTGTTGCGTTCTGGTCCGTTAAATTTTTTTTATTTTTTTTTTGCCTAAAATGGGCTTTCAGTGTGTTCCAGGGTGTTTGCCTGCATTTTTGATCTGTTTGCATGCATTTTGGTATGTTCCAGAGCAGAAAAAATAGGGCATGCTGCAGTTTTTCCACATGTTCTGGAACTGAACACTGTTGTGTGAACTAGAGCCCAAAATACCATTGGAATACATTAGATGCATTTTTTATGTGATCTGTAACTGCTCTGCATCTGCTCCGCACTTGGAGTAAACAAGCCCTACATCACAGACTTTGGTTGGGGCAGGTGAATTTTTTTTGTACATTTTTCTGAACTGCGAACAAGTGAACAATGAGTTGAATCTTAACCCAAAGTTTATCCCTAATCAAGAACATGAGACAGAATGATCTAGATCAAGGGTGAGCAACTCCAGCATACCTGTTGTTATGGAACTACAAGTCCTATGAGGCATTGCAAGACTGGCAGATACAGGCATGACTCCCAGAGGCAGAGACATGTTGGGATTTGTATTTTAAGCACATCTGGAGGGCTGGAGTTGCCCACCCCTGATCTAGATGGACTTCTGGCCCCTTGTATTTGCTCCTATCATAGCATATAACCTAAGAATCTAAATGTCTCAAATTGTATTACAACACTTATATTAAATTCAATTTATTGTTAAAGTAAAACTCCACTTCAAACTTATTTTCTTGTTTCAGATTAAGCAAGCAAAGGTTACAACCTTTTTTGGGTTTATTGCTGTCTGTGTTCCTATTGGAGCAGGAAGTGAGAATTTCCCTCACTTCCTGCCCCAAAAAACACAAACATAAATGAGGGAGGATTGCATTTTTGACTACTGTCACCAGAATAGGTGTCTCCACTGGGAGATTTCCCCTCACATATTATTTGGTAGCAACTGTGAAAGTTTTGCTTTTCCCTTACTTTCTGTTACAGTGACAATGGCCACATGGACAACAAGTGACAGTGTATCTCCCCATCAGGAACATGATAGCAGTAGGGTATATAACATACTCTAGTCAACACAAACACTATATAAAAAATTGACTTAAAGGAGAATTATGAGGTGAGCGATTTTCACTCAGCCTCATAATCTGAGGCGACCTGTGACAATGAAACTGTCACAGGTCGGCTCAGTAGATCTGGAAGTGAGCGAACACATACCGGCGCTCGCTCACTTCTCGATCCAGAGCCGTGACAGGGGAGGGACCGGATTCCCCCCTCCCCTGTCTGATCCACCAGCGCTGACTGGCGGAACGGATGAGGGAGGGGCGGGTACAGCTGGCTCTACCTCTAGATAGGCAGAGCCAGCTGTCACTCACGCAGCTGGGTGGATCCAGACATAATTGTCGGGATCGTTCCAGCTGCGGTGTCTCAGTATACCGCGAGCTGCAGCTCGCGGTATGCTGAGCTTTGGGTGACGGGAGGACACTAGTTTCTGTCCTCCCGTTACCCTTAGGAGAACTATGGGGAAAAGCCATAACCCCATAGTTCTCCTTTAAGTTCCAGTTTAAAGCAAACCGGGACAAGATATTTTGCAAGCAGGTTCACCTTGCTTGGAACCCCATAGTATAGGCTATCTATTGCTTTAACCCTATTTTATTTGGGATATTTTTTACACATTAAAATAACTACACACATCATATGGGGTTTGAGAATAATTATATGTTAGCGTGTGTATAACTATGTAACTATCTCTGAACTTCTGCTTTAAATAAAATGGAAAGCTGGACAATAATTTTCAGTATTTCAAAACCATTTTCATGTCATTGCTTCAAGCCCTGTCAGAAACACAGCCCAGTGGCTCAATATTTAGCACTTTTGCCTCTCAGAACTGGGTGGGAGAGGGGGGGGGGGGTTGGTTTGAATCCTGGCCAGGCCACTATCTGCATGTTCTTTTTGTGTGATTGTGTGGGATTTCATCAGGTACTCTCATTTCCTCTCACACTCCAAAGACATAATGGTAGGGTAATTGGCTCATGTCTAGATTGGCCCTAGTATGTGTGGTGTTACAGGTACCTTAGAATGTAAACTCCTTGAGGGAAGGGATTGATGTAAATGAACAATATGTAAAGCACAACAGTGTACATTGATGGTGTCATATAAATAAAGGGAGCTAGATCATTTATATCATCGGCAACCTATTACACTGGCAAAATAACTGCTGTTGTATGACAACTTTTTTTATAAATAGCATGAGAAAAAAGTAATGTTCTGAGTCAGTATATAATTTCAGCTGTGTGGCTTAGGAGTTTTTAGTTGCATTTCCTCAAAATAAGAAATATGGCATATGCATTGACATTTTCTTAGTGTTCTTCCAGGTATTAGTACAATGACAGAACAAAGTATAACAATCAATATCAACTAATCATATTACATGTTTGATTGATCCATCTAGAGTAAACTAAGACCTGATTGACTACTATGATTTCTGCAGTTTGTACATGCTGTTACACTCCTCTGTCTTATTAGATTAGCTAGACATCCTATCTACTATATTAAACAGATTCAAATATGATTATATTCATATTCTGATTCTTTATCATGTAATTCCTACTGGAGGTTTGTATCTCCCACACTAGTTTTTGTATGCCTCACTGTACCTAAGTGAGTAACAAAGTTGTATGTAAAGTATTTTTACAAGCATTGCAGAGCTTTTGGAAAAAAATACAGCAGACTACCTGCCAAAGTTATCTTACCATTATGTTTCCTTGACTGGATCAGTGCCACCGATCGTGAACTTCATGAAAGTGCTATAACTTAAAGTTTATACCAAACTGTAAAACAATCCACAGCTATGTCATACAACTGATTGCTTCAACCATTATTTTGTCCATTTTCAGGAAATACAGCTGACACTACCAGCTCCTTTGCAGAACAATAAAACTTAGCTGTGCTTGGGACAATAAGCAATAATAAGCAACAAAAATGAAGTGCAAGGCATCCTTGTTTGAAAAATTTAGCAGTGTAAAGAACAACATGAGCTATAAACAATAGCTTTCTTAAAGAATGGTTTTGTCGTGGGACCAGGGGTGCCCTCTTACCTGGGGTCCGGCGGGTGCGACGGAGATCGTAGGGTCCTTCTTGGGGTGAATTGGTGCCCGGCGGCGTGCTGCATGTGTGCACATGAGCGCATGCATGACGTGCGTGCGTGCGCATGTGGCAATGCCATGGCTTCTTAGTTGCTTCGGGTGCTGGTCATTGCCGGGGAGGGCCTTGCAAGCACTCCTTCTCTCCCAGCTGTCCCATTGGTTCGCAGGGACCTGTGACTTCCTGTTGCACAGACAACGGGGGCGTCGCTGGCCCCTGCTGGGTTTAAATTCCAGCCAGAGCCAAGACTTGTTGCTGAGTTATTCTGCCATTCCATAAGCAGCTACAACGCCTCAATTCCTGTTTCCTGCCTCCCTTCCCTGCTATTCGGATCTCCTGGTTATCGACCCCTGGCTTGCCTCACCGTTTATGATACTCGCTGCCTGCCTCGACCCGGACTGTACTCTGACAACGCATTTTGGATTATCCTTTCTTGTACCTCAGCCTGGACTCTCCTTCTGGGATTGTTCCCTGCTATTGGGTTCCAATCCAGCAAACAGGGGGACTTCGCTCCTTCCCTAACACTGGTTTCCTCTAAATACTGGTTAGAATCAAGTAAATGTGAATGTTAAAGAGAACATTTAAATAAGGAATATGAATGAAGCCATGTTTACTTGTTATTGAAGGTTCAGTCTCTGGGGTTATCATGATCATCAGCTATGGACATACCTGTCACAAAGCACTGAAGGATGGCTCAGACTGATTACAGTACAACAAAGTTGGCAATGGTTGTACTGCCTATATTTCCCTCTTGGCATTTTCCCCTTAAGACTAAGGGGTAGGTTTATGAAAGGCAAATAGGCTGTTCACTTTGCAAGGGAATTTGCACTTTGCAGGGGAAGTTTACTTAGCTTAGTGAATGTGGTGAAACTTCACTTTGCAAAGAATACATAATCATATGCAAGGAAAATTAAAAAAACAAAACAGTATTTTCTCTTGAACATAATTATGTGATGAAGCAAAATATGAAAAAAGCGCCAGAAAAGACCGCTCCACTGAGGGATTCACATGTAGGAGTTCTATAGGTCGCTGCCCCACTTCAGCCAGGTAGACTGTGATATCTTTGAAGAGAACAAAAACAAGGGGCAGCTACCCTAGTGTAGATGGATTTTATTAAGAAGTGGCAAAAATTAGAAATGATACTCACAAGAGTAGTTGGCAAACTTTCAAAAAACAAGAAATAATCATCATAGAGCAACCAAGATGAAATGAATGAGAGCTGCACAGGCGATCCTGTGTGCCAGCAAGGAATGTCTGCATGATTGTGTGATGAGTCAGCAGAGCTTCCCCTCATTCACTAAACTAAGTGCAAGGGCAAATTCCCTTGCAAAGTAAAGATGATATGTGCCTTTAGTAAATCAACCCTAAAGTATATGTATAGCCAAAACATTGTTATTTAGTTTTTGATGGACTCGGGTTAGAGTCTCTGTAACATTCTCCTGCTAGGGAGATTTGCCCTCTATATTTCTTCCTGTGACCATTGTCACTGAAAGTGTAAGGGAAATCCAAATTTGGTTAGTTGGTCAATAATCAGGATAGCTAGATTGTTATTTTGGAAGCCAACAGGTATCTGTTTTTTTTTAAATGAGTGTTACATAGGTGCAGCACTGGTGTGACTTCTTATATTGTTCCTGGCATATTTTATAAGACTGGAAACAACACCTAATGTCCATATTCATGTGGCTAAATCTATTACACACTGACCTATTCATAACCAAAGTTCTGTTGTTTAATCAATATCTGCATGATGAGTCATACTGCACACATTATTAAAGATTATGAATTGATGTAACTTCAATCCCTTCTTGTATCACAGAGCTTAAAAATGTATCTTGAAACAAAGGGAGCTATGCATTATGCTAATATTCCAACCTTACATTCTGCCAGATGACTTAGTGTGGAACACTTGCTGACTGTATAAAATGTATATGTGAAAAAGATCTGGTTCCATCTCACCCTAAAATACTAGCTACTAGAAGGGGTAGACTAACTCCCGTGATTCCAGTACATATAGGCAGTACATATAGGACTGTTTTATCTAAACTGTAATAGAACAAACCAAAATTAAGCTGTTATGCCTATACAAATTTTATTTACAGGCAAAATTAACGGGTCTATTCACCAAGCTGCCGTAGGCAGCCGAGTGAACAACCGACCCGAAGCGTAGTGAGCCGAAACACTGTTCAGCTATTTACTTCAGGCTTGTGCGGCTGATTCCAGCCATTTATCAGCTGAAATCAGCCGTACATCGGCTTGCTTTGTGTGGCTTCGGGTCGGCCGAAGATGCTCAGCATGTTCGGCCAACCCGAAGTGCAGAAGGAGTTCGACTCAGCCGATCCAACGTCTGGATCGGCTGAGCCGAACCTGCGGCAGGCTACTCGCTGTTGTTCGGTCTATTCTCATAGATGGCGAACAGCAGTGAGTGAATAGCTGAATGCTGCCGAGCGGCATTCGGCTCGGCTATTTTGCTTGGTGCCTCTGTGGTACCGGGCAGAATAGAAAAACAGTTAAAAAAGTAGAAAAAATAAAATAGAAAACGATTGGGCGGAGATAGCAGTGACAGCTAGCTCCACCCAACTGTTTTCTATTGCCAGGGCGGTTCTGCTGACGTCAGAATGAAAAAAAAAACACCATAGGAATGCATAGCTAGATTCCTATTGGCTATTTCACTTTGCAATAGCCAATAGCAAACTAGCTATTGCACCCACCCTCTGCTGCTGTCAATCACTAGTACTAGAAGATTAGTGTAAAGTGTTTCTATACTCTGTTACCAGCTCAGTTTTTTTTTTATTACAAAACTAGAATGGGAAAACTATAAGAGCACTATTCCATCGGTGAAAACACAAATGCTACAACAATAAGGATCTAAATCGGAGGGCACCGGTAGGCATGGCAGCACTCTGAAACATTTTAATCTACATGAGAATGTGTTAATGATGGTCAGCAGTACAATGTGTGGTAAACACTTGGTGCTCTCCTGGCAGCTCCCCTGCTACTCAGAAATCTATCCCAGGGTAGTTCCCTAGTGAAAGTGAAAAAAGTAATAATTTAGGAATTAGACAAGGACATTAAGAACAGAAAACTCTGTGTCTTATATTTGATGATTAAAGTACATAACTTTTACCTTTAAACCATTTGTAAAAGTGCACTCTTTGTGTGACATTTATGCAAATTCTGTGCAACAGCAAGTAATTTCTCTCACCTTGCATTTTTGTAACTGTGTTTTGACTGCTTCTGCCTCGGAGGCTGTTATACTTTGTGCTTTTAGCCAGTTTTCAGCTGTAATTGCTGTCTGTTCCAATTGTTGTAACTGGGAGTAAAAGGCAATGATGCTATTTTGATATTCCAGCCAAGAAAGTCTCTCACTCAGTAACTGACAGAAGTCTGTCCACCGGCTGTTCAAATGTTGAGATGATTGTTTGATGTTGTCTGCATTAAGGCCATCTAGGAAAAAAATCATATCATTATAATCAATTTGTTAAGATCTTCAAAGTGTATATATATGATATTTATAGGCAACAACTGATGTTTTCTAAAAAAGCATAACAGACTTTAAAGGGAAACCTAGCCATTCTCCAAAATGGATTTGTGTAAATTGACTGAGACACTAATCACCAGGCACATTCACTGTCAATTGGTCAGGAAAGGGCTTGATTGACCCTGTGCAGAGTTTTGACTTTCAATTTCTGTAAGAACATGCACAGGACTGGAAGATATGTGAAGGCATCTTCTGGACAGCTTCTGTCTTAACTTTGAACCCAATACATAGTGGTTCATTTACTTAAGGCAAACAGGCTGTTCACTTTATATGGACATTTTCACTTTGTCATAATTGGTGCCAATAATGTAGTACCTCATAATCCCTAGATGCAGGGCGGGCTGAGATTTCAACTAGAGGTAAGTTCTTAGCCATTTGTGGGATGCAAGTGTAAGGTTGGGCACCAGTCACTTTAAAGCGTTTCAAAGATTTTATACCTTTGACAGCTCACATGGGAGAGAGCGTTAAGGGCTACAGATACCTATGACAGTACAAACTCCAGACTCACTGACCGTTTCCCAGCTTCACAGTGCACAAAGTCCTTAAGCCGATTGCAGCGATACTGTGTGCTGCAGAACTTCAGTTGGTTAGTGGTGTATTAGTTTTTATGTTGCTAATCAGCTAATATGCAGACTAGCTGATTTCCTAATTCAGATACTCAGCAGGCACTGTTTTCTTGCTCTGGCCATCTTTAACATTACTAAAAGTCAACAAGAGATGTGACTGTGCCTACCCCCCACCTTTGCATCATGACTGACAGAAGACTGAAAGACTAGCAAGGAGCATCACATGATAAGTGGCTACAAAGACAAGGATAATCCAGTTACATTATACATTTAACATGCTGGTAAAATATTGAACTGATAAACATGTTGTTCCCAAAGGATATGGGTCATTACTTAAAGTGCATATATGCATTTAATTGTCTTCTGCACACTGTACAAGACTGCATAATATATTAGGTGAAAATATCCTTTAATCATACCACCGTAGTACATTTGAAATGGCACTTGTACAGGCAAAACTGTCAAGGGCACTTGCCATTAACCAGGGCAACCGTAGAAGAATGGCCTCAATTTGTATGCTGCTACTCAGAAGATGATGCCATTAATGACACCTAAAAGGAAACCATAACTAAAACAAATGTTGGAAAGATTTGATTATCCTTTGCTCATAGAACATTCAATTTTAAAAGCCACTCATTTAAGAGGCTAATTCAGTATTCATGTGGCTAGGATATTTACATAGAAAAATATCACACAGTGCTAAATGATGATATGTATTGTAGGATCTGGTACATTTAGTTTACAAGTTATTACGGTTATATTAAGTTTTATGCAAGTGAGAAAAATAGCTTAACGAGCAGATAAACAGCAAGATTAAGAGCAAATAATAGTGGCACTCATAAACATACCGGTAGCTCAGGATTTATTACAGTGCAGAAATTGAATATATTCTCCTGCAAACCCTACACACTAATGGAAATGGTAGCATCGCTGTTTAAAAGAAAAGTACACTTTGATAGATGCAAAGTGGACTCCTACCTGGACCCTTCACAACAAATCAACAAATATAAACACATTAATTAAAAATAATGTTTTATTTAAAAAAAAAAAATTGGGCCTGTGTTAATGGGTTTCAGGCTTGTATTGATAGCATCAGTTTGACATGAGTTTGAGATGCTTCTGAGAGCATTCAGAGTTCATTGACAGGGACATTGAACCTGCAGTTGACATCCTTCAGACCTGCAATTTTTCTGCTTCAAGTAGGTTTTGAATTCCCTGCACTGGATATGCACTGGATTGCAAAAGCTACATGCACATACCTTAAAGTTACATTAGCATGGGCCTATTATGTGCGCTTGGGGATTCCTGCAGCAAGAACCTATGGTGGATACTTGTGGCAGAAATCCCAGGTGCGTCCAAACAGATGCAGCAACCTGCCCATTTGAGTAAATTACAGACATGGAGGTCACATCTGTCAATGTAAGTCCACATATAATCTTTCATGGAACGATAACCCGTGGTTTCCATATAGATGATTGTCCCTGGATGCACTCTGTACTGTGGAGCCATATAGATGATTGTCCCTGGATGCACTCTGTACTGTGGAGCCATATAGATGATTGTCCCTGGATGCACTCTGTACTGTGGAGCCATATAGATGATTGTCCCTGGATGCACTCTGTACTGTGGAGTTAATCACCCACAAAATATACAGTACAACGTACTTTAATTTCAGCAGCTTAGTTCATTTTGTCCTCACCTCCTACCAGTGAGTTCATAGTACACCAAACTTCTAATATCTAATGTAAACACAAAGCAGATGCACATAAAGGGGAGAAAAAAGTTCTGAGTTCTGGCTTGCATTACCTCATTGCATCTCCTGTGAAATTTGAGGATGAATTGCTCTACAGTAGATGTAATTACAGTAGTCAGTGATTAATTATTTTAAAGCGCATTTACTGATTGTTAACAATATGTAAGTATTTAAAGGAGAACTATTGGGAGAGTAAAATGTACTCTTCCCAATAGTTAGAGCTGGTGTGTGACACTACAGCTGTCACATGCAGCCTCGAGGACTAAGTATTCACAAACCGCTAATCACTCAGCTCGCGGCTTCTTCGTGCAGAGATCAGTAACTGTCAGTCACAGCTCCACTCAGGGATTCCCCCTCCCCTCTGTCTGTTCCTCCAGCACTCATCGGAAGTACAGACAGGGGCGGGCATAGCTGGTTCTGGCTCTATAGAGGCAGTGACAGCTATCAATCAGGCAGCGGGGTGGATCCCAACAATATTATTGTGATCTTTCCCGGCTGCAGTGCGGCTCTGCGCTGTCATCATCTAGTGGGCAGTAGCCCACTAGATGCTGACTTTAGGTCACAGGAGTACATTAGTAAATGTATTCCTGTGACCCATATGAGAACTAAAGCCAAAAAAGGTTTGGCTGTGGTTCTCTTTTAAATGTCCATAGCATGCTTACAGTTCTGCTACTACGTAAAGGTCTCTATCTGTTTTGGGAACTCTTAAATTGTTGGGTTGGCTGAAACTCCCACACATTTTTCATCACAGTCCTTGAACACTTTTAGTAAATTTACAGCTGAGTTTTGATAGATTGGATCCTGCATTTTTCTCAACAATAATGCAATGATATTTCCATATATTTTATCACATCTGGCTTTCCAAGTTTTGTTTTCTAATAATTCTGACTGGCTGTTTGTATCACTGAAATATTATTTCTGCCAGTTTTATTGCATTGTCATTTTTAATCACTGTCAAAAAAACATATTTCCTCAAACTGGATTTGTATCCTCCCTTTCTTTGCAGGTATCACTGATGTTACTGGTGGGGCAGTTTTGTTTAGTTATTTACAATAGTTTAAACACTGCTAAACTGAAACAGAAAAGTAAACAGGGGCTAAATTATATGAGCTTGACAGATAAGACAGAGAAAGAAGTCTTAGAGGATGATTTACAAAAGTAAATATTTTAACTAGCCAAGAAACCTGCACTCACTGGGGACATCCAAACCAAAGCTACTCAAAAGGTAATAAAATAGGCTTCTTCTTTGCACGTAATTGGATGACTATATATACAACTACACTAAGCTGAGTAAAAAATTGTCTTAGTAAATCATACCCAATGAGTGATAATATATATATCTATAGAGATATATATCTATATAGCTATATAGATATATATCTCTATAGATATATATACTGTATACAGTATATTCTACAAAGATGACATGCATATCCTCCAATTCAAAATGATGTCTGCCAGATACACCTAAACATGTGTAAAGTGAATACAAACTACATTTGCTTTGTAAAAACCTTGCACATTTGATGTGGTACAGATAACCAGGGAAGAACCATCTCACTTGTACTGAACAGAGTATTCCTTATCTAAATGCAGCATTTTTATCCCAGCCACTCCATCCCTTGTGTCTTAATCAAGGGATATTCAGTGACCCTAGAAATAAAAGTAAATTAGTTAGGTTGGCTTTTCACAGCAAATGGATATTGTTAAAGTGAACCGATGTGGAAGCAAATATGGGAGCTGTCATGTCTAACTTGTTTTTAAAGTGTATAGTCTCTATACTGACTAATTGTCAATGTCTGTGCACGTCCTCGTTTGCTTTTTTCTTTGAGCAGTGCTTGGTAGACTTTACTACATTGAGCATAGTTCAACTCTAATTACAGCTGCTATGCACTAGAATTATAATGGTTTAGATCACAGACCAGAAGTGTCTCCCTGGGATATACAATACCTGGTTGAGCATTCCAAACACTTCCATCTACCACTACCGTGACAATTTGTTATCACCAGTGAAATGTTGTTTTTGCGGTTATGTATACAATAATGACATCAGTTTTTAAAAAAAATATATATTTCAAAAATGCAAGTATCTAAATTTACTTTCATTAATTACCATTCAGCATCTGTTCAGTAAGTGCCTGGACATTCCTGTTGGCCTCTTGAAGCTTTCTGTTCTTCTCTGGCTTCTCTCTGTCTATGGCCTGCAGAAGAAATAATACTGTATTTACAAAAATCATTCCAACTTAAAATGTGTGATGTTGGGGGCGCTAGTGAGCAGCCAACCAAGATGGCCGCAATCTAACCTGGCTCCACTACACCCGGACACGAACCTCAAGAGCTAGATACGTATTCGGTGCTCCACTACCTGCCTAAATAGTGGCATAACTCTGTGAACGGTTGGAGATCAGAGATGAGAAGGAGTTACAACAATACCCGCAACCGTTCACGCAGAGCGAATACTCCGGCCTTGACGCATAAATAAAAAAATTATTGCAAAAAAAAAAAAAATGTGTGATGTTATAAACATCATTGTGTAACATACGTAAAATGACTTACTTTAACTTTCTTTGTGAGGTCTGAGAGGTTTCCTTCCTTCCGAAGTATTGCAAATTCAGGGCTTTGCAGAACAGCTTCAGAGCGGGTCATCCAACTATGCAGTTCTGTTAAATCTACATCAAATCTATGGAAAACACAACATTCATTTAGAAAACTGCTATGAACCATCTTCATACAATAAACCAAGGTAAACAACTTCATAATTTAAAGCCAATGCAATTTTAAAAACGCTCTTTAACAACTCTCTATAATAATAGTAACTTTCTATAAAATAAATACACATTTGAGAAAAATTGCTTCTATCAGTGATACACTCATGGAAGAATTAAGAAAAATAAAAGCTGTTTATGGCCACCCTTCCTGATCATTAGCATGTCAAACTTGCCAATGTTTGCGTAGCAAGGGAGTTTTTTTTGCGTATTTACCCTCCAAGTGACAGAAATTGAGACACATGTAGAGATTATTGTTGGTCTCTTGCTTTTCTCTGCCTTCTCTCTGTCTATGGCCTAAGGAAACAATGTTGTAGAATTTCAATAGGTAACTAGGTGGCGATCCTTGCACTGCTGTAATATGGTTGTCTGTTTGATTCTCACAAAAACAATTTCTGCATGGAGTTTATATAGTCTTCTTATGCTGACATGGATTTCCTCTAGTTACTCTTGTTCTTCTCACAGTCCAAAAATATGCTGGGTGGTTAAATCACTTCCCATCAAAAAATATATATTTGTATTTGTAGTTTGTAGCTCTGACAGAGAGATGTGTATGTATGACTGAGTAGTGTGTATCTATGTACAGCATCAGTGTTATAATAACATGACTAAATAAAAACATTTACTAGGGATCTGAAGAGGTCTGCCATTAGAAATAAGATCAAAATGTTTCTCTTTTGGACAGGAATTCCTCTTTCAAAAAAAAATTATGTACAGTATATGCAAATGTGTTTTCTTTAACCTCCTGCCGTCCGCCCGTTGAGAAAAAACGGACAAACGACAGACTCACATTTGCGGGTTGCTCGTGCGCGCCCCTTAGCGCGCACGTGGGCAGAAAAAACACGCCTTTTCTTTACAGCTGTTACCGGCTGTTTGATATACATACGATAGGCGGCTCTATAGCCTGCCGATTGTATGTATGTGCTGTCTTTGCGACCCCCCCTCGAGTGCCGCCGCTGCTGCCCCCCTCCTGACCCCTCACCTTCAATCCCGGGATCTGCTAGCCCATTTGCGGCCCGGGACCGGCTTGGGAGGGCATCAGGAGGATAGATGGGAGGGAGATCAGCATCTTCCTCCTTGCTAACTCCCTCTGAGGTCTAAATGCAGAAGTAATGTGTATTACATCACTTCTGCATTCACCTGTCAGTCATCTGGCTGCTATAGCCAGAGAGAAAAAGCTGATGAAGCAGATCTCTGCTTCATCAACTTCTTTTGGGGTCCCCAGGTGACATTAGGGGTCTTGGAGACCCCTAATGTCTCCATAAAGAGAACCTGTCAGTGTGCCTTTGCTATTATATAGGTGGATTGTTAGCCCTCTATGTGATAGCAATAGCAATAACAAAAGTGTAAAAAACATTTAAAAAAGTCACATATAAAAAAGTAAAAAAAACAAAACACATTTTTAAGTCCCCCACCCCCACATTTAAGCACATATAAACGCTTGATGCGCAAAAATGACAATTGGGCTACACATGTTACATATTGTCGTGAACGTCGGAGTGAGAGCAATCATTCTAGGGCCATCAATCACTGATAACACTAAACTGATGAGCTGTAAAAGCTTTTAAAGCGTCGCGTATAGCCAATTTTGGGTATTGTAGTTTTTTAGGTTTTGCGCACGCAATTTTAAGTCTTGACATGTTTGGTGTCTATTTACCCGATGTGATCCTGTCTCTTATATTTTAGAAAAAATTGGATAATAATAAATATTTTATCATTTAATATAGGGGAAACTGTTTTTTTTTTAAATTTGTGCAAATATAATTGTAATTTTCCTTAATATAGTAAAAAATAAAAACCCCAGTGGTGATTTAATAACACCAAAAGAAAGCTCTATCTGTCCCTAAAAAATGGTATACAATTCATTTCAGTACAGCGTTGCATGACGGAATGAATGTCAGTCAAAGTACTGCAGCGCTGAATACTGAAAAATGGCCTGGACAGGAAGGGGGTGTAATACCACGGACTTCAAGTGGTTAAACCACGTTGCACAAAACATTTATAATTTTCACAGACTGGCATTTACTGTATATTTGTGGTTTAATATGTGCATCTTGAGTAATGAACATTCTAGTTTGTGTCTGCACATTTCTATTCTACAGTATTTGAGAACCACATACAGACTAGGATTTTGTAGCAGAGTAGTTTTGCAGTAATGATAAACAATTATATTTATCATTACTTAATTGATCATTGTCTGTCAGTCACAAAATAACTACAACTGTGTAAGGCCCATAGCCAATCACATAGTACAGTAGAAGCAGTAAAGGTAGCAAATGCCAGAGGGCCCATGGCCTTATTGACTCAAGCTCAGTTCTTGAATAAGAAATGCCAGTCTCTTCTGAGAAGCAATACATGAGGAGAATCACTAAGTCAACCATTTTTGACTCACTTAAATATTTTCATGCATAGCTGCCTGATTTCTTTAAATTCCAACAATTCAGGTATAACCATTTAATTCTGAACTCCAGGATAGTAAATTGTGCCTAAATGCAAGAGGTGTACTTGAATTCTTGGTGTGCTTGAATTCTGGTGTGCTTTGTGTATTTCTTCCAGATCTGTGCAATGATTTGGCATGAAACTTTGCCTCTGTGCAGGAGTTTCTTGTAATAAAGGCCAGTCACTGCTGCTCTCTACTTGTGCAGGGAGCTTGGTCTTGTATCTGCCCCATCCTGTAGTTTTCTGCAGATAATGGGAGATCCAGCTGGTTCCTTCCCACAGCTCTGATTTCATCATAAGCTAGGTGCAGCCCAATGATGATGTCACTGATAGTATTATAAGATATTATCTGGGTTTGACATTTGGTGCACACAAAGTGGATTTATAACTTTTAGGACTATTAAGGAATATAATAAAGTGAAAGTTTTCATGCCTGGAGTTCAGATTTAAATTCATAAAAACAAAAATCTCAGCATTTAGATCAAACAGAACAGTGGAACAAATAGAAAACTTGCAGGTGTATGTAGTAAAACAATGAGCTATATGTAAAATATAGTGGCAGCCAATCCAAATTGATAGTTTACTAACATAATACTGGTTGCTATAGGATAATACACTTTGCATATCTTTTTTGCTCTTTGCATCTTATGGAATAGTAAGGACAATCATGTGTCAAAGTGGCAAGTCTTCCTACACAGACTATTAATACCCCTGGCAGCCACAGCCACATTGCTTTCACATCACTTCATAACTTATTCATTTCATCAGTAGTGCAAGGCAGCCAAGGACCTGGAAATACCCAGTACTAATGCCATTTCAATCAATATTTATAAAATGTGTAACA
>NW_017306712.1:450903-475424 GCF_000935625.1 Nanorana parkeri
CAGGAAAAAAACTTGTGGCCCATACTATGCTGAAGCTACACTACAGTGTGACAGTTAGAAATTAAAGCGTCACAATGTTCACAATGTATGGAAAGGAAAAAAAAACAAATAAATAATATCTGATTTAAAAAAGAAATTAAAGCATCATTTAAAAATCATATCTAAAAAATAACCTAAATAATAATGAGTAATTTATTTTGTGCATTTGTAGCTTATTTTTTAACTTGCTAACAATATATAAAAAAAAATGTTTATGTTACTCAAATGAATAATTATGCAAATAAAAATAGCCTTAATAACATAAACACAACTGGGCCTTTATTCAATTTATATTCTGGCTGAGAGCAGAAGGAAGGAAAGAGGGCAGCATTGAATTGACAGTTTGACATGTCTGTACTTAGGGCCAGATTTACTCTCTCTACTGCCCCAAGGCCAGGTTTCTCAATGTGCCCCCCCTTACCACCAAACCCCTTCACAATGGTTAATGGCAACAAGATGGCGGGGGCAGAAGGGTTGGTTTAATTTTTTACATTATTTAAAAATGTTTTTACTTTAATTACTTTTTTTTTTACTTCAATTTTTTATTTATCTAATTATCTTTTACTTTTTTATTTTTTATATTTATTTTATTATTTTTAACTTTTTTATCACTTTTACATTTTTTGTTTTTTATTTTTATTATTTCTTATTATTTTTTTACATTTGTATTTTTTTCACTTAACTTTATTGCTATCACACAGGAACTAACAAGCCCCTGTGTGATAGCATTTGGACATGACAGGTTCTCTTTATTGAACCTGTCACCTCCAATATAGGAGTTTGAGCACAGCACTGTGCTGGCTCTCCTGGGACAGCTAACATGAGAAAGCTGTCAGTGCAGCTCTCCCATCTCATTGTTCACACAGAGCAGAGAACAGATGTTCTCAGCTCTGCTCCCCACTCTCCATCCTGAATGAATGTGCCGTGGTTCCCGGGTCTCCCCAAAACTAAGACGGTGAGGGAGGCGGCCAGTGGGGACAGAGGCAGCCAGAGGAAGCAGCGGACCATGGAGGGGGGAGGTGGCGGGGACAGACCTGCAGACTTATTACAATAGATCTCGGTGGCAACGCCAGGATCACTTGTACTAAACGAGCTGCGGCTTTCCTGCTCTAAATTTATTAGCCCTGCTTGCCTGAAGCAGGGCTACATGTAGAAAAAAAACTACCCGCCTAGGGGCTGTGCCTCCCCTCTACTACCTGCCCCCCAAAGGCCAGGCCTCGGTGGCCTTGTGGTAAATCCGGCCTGTACTATGCCCTTTGGATGCCTGCTTTGCTTACATGATAATGTTTATAAAATCAATACTTATAAATAACAGATCTGTGTATCCTCACCATCGGCCAACAAGAGATCAAGAATCATCTAGCACCATATGTGAAATGTGTCTCCCTATAGCTAGTAAATCCTAGCACAAAGACTCTGTAAAGAAAAGATTATCGTCTGGCTGATACAAATAAAAAAATGTAAGCAACCTCGGAGAAACTTTGTAAAATTCAAACACTTGCAGTGTATGTGCTATTTATAGAAACTGCAATTAAATTGAATGAGATAAGTAAAGTTCAGTGGAGTAAAAAATAATGGGGCTTTCAGGAGAAATCAAATCACCATGGTGTTAATCAAGAAAATTGCATGGGGTTCCATTATGACCATAATAATATCTGCCTTTAGTTTCGGTGTCTCCCTGTAGGATTTGTCATTTTGCTACTGGAAAATAAAAGCGGAGAAGGAGGTTTACCTAACTGTCCTCAGGGTGAGCATGAATACCTCTTTGTAGGAGTATTATAGATTAATTAGGTTTTAGGTCTAGCCATACACAAATGTTAGTCAGTGAGAATTTCAACTTATGGGTGGCACAGTCAGCACTACTCAGCTCAATAAAAGTCAATTTTAAAATTGAAGGAGACAGGTGGAAAATTGCTGGCCATACAGTGCATCAGATGCAGTCACTGAGTATTCAGACAATCATGGGTGTTGGATGTTTCAATACAGTAGCTGCAGTGAAGATTCCTAAATCCATGCTGTTTAGCATGGATGGGGTATTTAAGTAGTTTCTCTCTATCAGCCTACATGGCTGAACAAGAGAAATGTACATGTGTATGGTTAGCCTAAAGCTGGCTATACACCTATAGATTATCTGCAGATTTTCTATGGTCAGATGGAAAAAGTGCAACAAATCCCTCCATCTACGCTAAACTGTGTGGATGGAGGAATCTCCCGCTGGTCCAAGCTTCAGTATCTTACTAGTCAGCCCCACTGGCTCTCAAAATACCTGAACAATTTGATTGGATGCAGGCATTGTTCAGGTATTTGGAGAGCCAGCGGGGCCGACTAGCAAGATACTGAAGCTTGGCCCAGAGGACAATTCCTCCATCCACACAGTTTAGCGTAGATGAAAGAATCGGTTGCACTTTTTCCATCTGACCATAGAAAATCTGCAGATCATCTATAGGTGTATGACCAGCTTAAGTCTGGCAAAAGCAGAGATTGATGATATTGGAACACTTTGTAAAGTGCAATATGATATTAATGCATAAATAACAGTGTAGGGGGGAATTTATCAAAACTGGAGCAGACAGAATCTGGAGCAGTTGTTAATGGCAACCAATTGGCTTCTCTCTTCAGCCTGTTCAGTTAGGCTTTGAAAATGAAAGATATAAGCTGATTGGTTACTATGGGCAATTACTTTAGATTCTGTCTGTGCCACTTTTCCTAAATTATCCTCATCATATTTTATTGACAACTACTGCAGCTTCAATTCCAGACAAAACTTTTTTTGTTAGTGGGTAAGAGTCATAACGTCTGTCAAGTTTGTATTTCTTTCTGTGTCTTCACTGGGGAGAATTCCTCTTACTTCATACCCTAGTGACCTCAGCAGAAGAAATGAGTGTTTGGATATGTATGGTACAGAAAGCAAAAAAAACATTTCAGTTGTTCTAACACTTTCACTCTACTAATAAAACGCTTTTTTGTTGCTGCCTCTGTCCCCATCAAAGAGACATCCCATGATTGGTGACAGCCAATGAGCATACAAACAGCAATTAACACCCAAAAGAGTTATTCAACACCTCTATGAACAAAACAAAAAATAAAAGTTTTGTCTGAAGTTGGGCTTTACAGAATAATCAGATTCAGGTGAATAAAATAGCTCTGTACTATCATGCTGTATATATGTAGAAACACAGTATAGAAAAATGTTTTGTAACTGCTCACAGTACTCCACATCCTCAACATGCAAATGAGCTCCCCCATTAACCTGAAAATCATTAGCTGTTGACATGCAAGTCATGACTTCTCTCTGTGAGGAAAAAAAGAAGGGAACTATGTATATCCTAGCATACTAACATCTTTAGGGCTGTGTTCCAGTTTTTTATTCATTAGCAGTAATTATATGCATAGAGCTGCTGAGTGGCTGAAAAAAATGTACTTGTCTAGGGTAACAAGGGATACAGGGCTACCTCTTTTTTTGTATGACTCAGACTTGCCTGTTGGGAAGTGCACAGGGTAGAAGAGGAGTAAACAACAAATATGCTGCATGTTTGAATTTTTTTAGGAATGGTTAGAGCTGTGGGAAATAACAACCCTTTATGGGTGAAACCAATAAATGTTTTCACGAAGAAAGGGTTGTTATTTCTCTAATGTCCATTTTCCACCTATGCATATGCAGAAACAAGCTTTTTTTGCACATTATTTTAGTCATCTGCATGCATTTTATATATACATATGAAACATTTTGTGTGTCTGAAAACCATTTTTTTTTCACTTTTGGATAGTGTAAGGGAGGGTTATAACACCATCTGCTTTTTTGCCATCTGTGTCCCATTGGGGAGATTTCTATTTACCTCCTGTCCAAAAACAACAACAGGAAGTGAGAAGAAACCACTTCAAAGTGAGAGAAATCACCGGTGGGTCAGCAGGATAAACAGAACTAGGGTCCTGACTGGAAGATTGAACAACAGATTTCACAATTCCTGTTCTGATGATAATCCAAAATGTGTGATTTCCTTTCACTTTCAGTGATAACAAACACTAGAAAAAATAAGAGGGTGAATCTCCCTAACAGAGACACAGCCAACAATAACAACCTGAAAGGTGATCTAATCCCTCTCCACTCTCTTCAAAACTAAAAAGTTTTGGCTTCAGTTGCATTTATTTTTTTGCAAGGAGAGTTTATTTAGAATAGAGATTTTGGGGTGCATTAAATGCTCAAAAACATGATACATGCATTTTTGTGCTTTACCATTTATCTTAACCAGTTGACATCCGCGGTGTTAAACCCCCTTCCCATCCAGGCCATTTTTCAGTATTCAGCGCTGCGGTACTTTGACTGACATTTATTCCGTCATGCAGCGCTGTACTGAAATGAATTTTATACCCTTTTTTGGGGACAGATAGAGCTTTCTTTTGGTGGTATTTATTCACCACTGGGGGTTTTATTTTTTTACTATATTAAGGAAAAATTACCGAAATTTAAAAAAAAAAACAGTTTCCCCTATATTAAATGATAAAACATTTATTATTACCCAATTTTTTGGTAAAATATAAAAGATGGGGTCACGTCGGGTAAAAAGACACTAAACATGTCAAGCCTTAAAATTGCGTGCGCGCGCGAAACCTCAAAAAACGATAATACCCAAAATTGGCCATAGGCGACGCTTTAAAAGCTGTTACCGCTCATCAGTTTAGTGTTATCAGTGATTGATGGCCCTAAAATGATTGCTCTCACTGCGACGTTCGCGGCGATATGTAACATGTGTAGCGCAATTGTAATTTTTGCGCGCTGGGGCACCGGACGCGTATTTACGTTTATAGGCGCGTAAACGTGGGGGTGGGGGAGTTAAACATTTTGGGGGGGTTTTTCCCCCTTTTTTTATATGTGACTTTTATTTTATTTTACTTTTGTATGTGTTAATTTAATTTTTTTTATATTTATTTTTTTTGCACTTATTGATATTGTTATTATATAGGGGGATAACAACCCCCTATATAATAGCAAAGGCACACTGACAGGTCCTCTTTATGGAGATATTAGGGGTCTCTAGGACCCCTAATATCACCTGTGGACCCCAAAAGAAGCTGATGAAGCAGAGATCTGCTGTATCAGCTTCTTCTCTCTGGCTATAGCAGCCAGATGACTGACAGGTGAATGCGGAAGTGATGTAATACACATTACTTCTGCTTTCATGGCCCGGACGGGGATCAGCAAGGAGCTGATCTCCCGTCCTCCTCCTCCTGACGCCCTCGGAGCCGGTCCCGGGATCCAAGATGGGGCAGCGGATCCCGGGAATCAAGGTGAGGGGTCAGGGGGGGAAAACACCGCGAACGAGCACCTATAGGCGATCGGCGGGCTATGGACCCGCTGATCGCCTATATGTGAAACACCCGGTAACAGGTGTGTGCATTGATCAGGTCTTTTCTGCCCGTGCGTGCCCGTTAGGGGGCACGCGCGAGCAGAAAAAAATTGCCGTCTGGAGACGGCAACCCGCAGATGCAGCAGTGCCGTCCGTCCGTTTTTTTACTACGGGCGGACGGCAAGAGGTTAAAAGACCTGCTTAAAGCATATAAATTCATTAAAAATGTGACATCCTCGTTTTTAAAACATGGATCCCCATGTGTATATGAACTAGCCACATACTGTATGAATAACTGTGATTTCGATTGTTATATAGTAAAATGAATGCTCTAAATTCCAGTGAGATGTAGAGACAAAAACAGAGCTATATAGAGTCCTTCCTTATAACCCAGCTACTTACAGCTGGAGAGCAGGGACATCTATAAAACCCAAGTAGGCTGAAATCAGGCAGTGTCTGTGCTTTTCTAAAAAAAGACATGCAACCATGTCCCATAAAAATAAGCACGTAAAAATCCAATGTTCCAAAATGTTCTGTTTTCTTGCCATTCCAAATTTTAGAAATGCCCCAGTGTACAGTTTTTGTCAAAGCATTATAGATGGACAATCACATGCACTTAGTGACTGTTTCCTGCAAACTTTACCATTTTTTCATGAAATTATTCTTTAAAACACTGGGTTTTTTTTAATCTCAACCACATTCGGCTCAACAACAGGGTAGTTTGAGATTTACAGTACATGCGAAATAACCAATGAAATGGAAACTTGAACAATATTAAAATAATTTGTCAGGTGTGTTTTTTGGTAAGATTTATGCAACTTTTGTCATGGAAACTTGTACTTTAGGGGTTAAACATAAAAAACCCCACAGTGTAAAAAGCACAGATTTTCCTAATATTTTATATAAAATAATCACTGCATCTATGCAAAAAGGCCTAATGAGACAATCTTTCAACTTTTTCCAACACTACTGAGAAACAAACATATTTCAGAATAGGTAAACACTTTATTATACAACAAATCCATGTGAATACTGTGACTGTGAAATACATTTTTAGATAGGACACTATACTTTTGATATCTTATTATATTCTAACAGAAACACAACAGCCATTTGTATGCTTAGGATTTAGGTGCTTTCAAAGAGCAGTTCTGGGCAGCAAATTAAAGCATTCTTTCAGCTATTAATGCAATCCAATAAACACAACTGTGCCAAAGTCAGAAACTTCACCCAATATACCTTAGTCTGAGTTTTGTGTAAAATCCTGCAGAAAAAGCATACACAGTGTATAGAGTTGTATAGGAGGGTATAAGGAGAGTATGCCCTGTGCTTTGTAATCAGTTGAGAACAGACAGGGGCACTACCACAACTAGTAGAGTCCAATGTAATTTTTATTTATACAGATCAATTGAATAAAAAAGCCAATGTGTTTCAGAAGTCCACAAAATCACCCTTCATTGGGGAGTTAACAGTTAATGTAAATTGTTGTGGTGTCTGCAAATGGATCCTTATTTAGCTGTTGTAGACACTCCAACAATTTACATTAGATATTAACTCCCTGGTGAAGGGGAATCTCATGAACCCCCAAAAAACATTGGCTGTTTTATACTATTAATATTGTTAAGGCAAATTGTGTGAGAGATGAAGCAAAGAAGATGATCAAGGATAACCTTTTGGCATGTTCCAAGACCATGAGATAACTAACAAAAGTAAGTTGCACTAGTTAGGTACAGCAATGCCTCTATAAACAAACTGAACTATTGAACATTCTTCGGGGTTTAGCTTTACATGAGATGTTAGTGATTGGGTTTACTATCTACTTTAAATAAAGATAATACATTAGTCAAAAGGCAACAGGATACTCCACAGGCTATCTAATTGTGACAAACACTTTCCCATTGTATATTTTTTTAATTTGAGGTGTATGTAAACCCTAGCACTGAACTTCCATTATCAGTTTCCTGTGTTTTCTGCCTGTGCTGTACTGTATTCTCAAATGGTGTTTTCAGTCCTACACAGTTTATCTATGTAAACTACAAAACACATTCATTCAATAATATGGATGGGGGGGGGGGGGGGATTGGCGGGGGGAAGTAGAAGTATGTTACTGACAGGATCACCAAGTGAAAATAAAGTTTTAAAAGTTTAAAAAAATTAAAACTAGTGCAGTCACCACTAAGGACAGATACGATGTGAATAATTAAATGTTGTTCTTGGGTTGACATACACTTTAATGCAGTATTTGCAGCTGAATTTGAGTTTTAAAAATGTAATTATATTTACATTGGTCCAGCTTGGCACAATGTAAGTATATATAAATGATCCCTGGCTGGGCCATGGGTACTATGTAATAAACAGATATATGCAATATTACAGCATTTCCCAGGTATAGGAACATGGCCAGACAGTTTTGCCTATACTCTTAAAATACAGCAAAGCAGCCATTCAGAGGACATGTAGTATTTTGTTCAGTGATTACTATGCATTCCCTGATTGGATGATGGGTGGTGACATCACAGCAGGAGAAGTCACTCAGAACAGCAATCGTTCTATATTTCGAAGATGCTTTAATACACCATAGTAGCTGCAGAAACTACAGTGTACTACAGGCTCCCTGTGACCCTGCTATGACCCTTACATTGGGCTTTGTCTGGAAAAAAAATGGATAATGCCTCAATGCTGATAATTTTAGCTGAACCATCTACCCATCTATGAGTATGGAAAAAGACCTTTGACATTTTTTTTTTAAATGGAAATGTTTGTAATAAATAACAGTACATAATATTAAACAGCAGGAATAATACACACATATATACATACACACACACAATATATAATTACTAGTCTCAACAATTAGGAAAAAACAGAAGGCCCAAGAATTGAATGAACTATTAAAAACAATAGTTTCATATTGAAACGGACTGAGAAATTGAACATTGCTACTGTGCAAGAGATTGCACTTCTTTAATGTGCTGCTTCCTGTGAATAAAAACAAACAATCATGCCAATAAATGCGGCACTTCAATTGACTCACTTATGTCATTACAATGAATCCCAATAGCTAGCTATAATAAAGCACAAGAGAAACATCTAATACCTGGGTCTGAGTCATGATGAGGAAAAAGACCTACAGCACCCAAATTTGGGAATTACTTAATTATGTGACAATGAGGAAAAGTGCTGAAAAGTAAAAAGAAACGTTTACTCACTATATAATTTTTTCTTAATGAATTCCTGAATGTGGGTATAGGCATATATTAATTATATCTATGAGTTAGATCAGAGCAATGTGAAGAACTATAACTCCATGTAGCTTCTATGGAGCTCATAGACTCTCTCTGCAAAAGTGTTAGAGTTGCAAATAAATATTGATGGTGATTGCATCACCTGAAAAAACACTTTTGAGTATTGTCTCTGTGTACCAGAATTGCGTGTACCTAGAAGAAGGAGGTAGACCCCCAAATGTTTGTCCTGAAAAAGCAAATGTTAGGGCAAATAGAAATAGGATCAAGAACAGTACTCAAATAAATATTAAACATAAAACTTATTTTATTTCAATTTTGGAAAGCAGATAATCTGGCTTTTTAAAATAATATCAATATAATTTTTGCAAATAACATATTTTTATATTCCCAATGTTTCTGATTGTTTTTATCAAAAGAGAATGTATAGTCTATTTTTTATGGTGTACAATTAAAAGAGATAATTTTAATATAAGTTATTTTTAAGTGAATCTGTCACCACATGGTCCAATCAAACTAAGCCCAAACTTTAAAAGAAGATGCTGTATACTATTTTGGCACTATTAGTGCAAATAAAAATAAGATCATGGGCAGTATTCAAATAAATATTGGAAAAATCAGGTTAAGTGAAACTAAAACTTTTTTATTTTGGAAAGCAGATTCATTGGCTATACAAAATTATATTAATACAGTGTTTGCAAGTATAAAATGTTTTCATATTCCCGATCTTTGTGCATTTTTTGTTAAAAGGGAATATACAGTCTTTTATTTTTATGTTCTAGATTTAAAGAGTTCAGTTTTAAATAAGTGATCTTAAAGTGATACTGTCACTACAGGGTGCAAATTAAACTAAGCCCAAGCTTTAAAAGAAGATGCTGTATACTTACCTTTTTGGTGGCCCATGTTTTAAAAGTATGCTATTTTGCTGTTCCACAGCCATTGCAGGCATCCCACACTAACGGGTGTGTGGCTACCTGCTCCTCCTGCCTGCTGTAATTTAGTGGTAGGCAAACTCTGGCCTTTAAGTTATGGTGAAACAACAAATCCTATCATGCATTTGCCTTTGGGAGTAATGCCAATGGCTGTCAGTCTTGCAATGCCTCCTGGGATTTGTAGTTGCACCACAGCTGGACGTTCCGGAGTTTGCCTATCCCCGCTGTAGTTCCTCCCACTAGCTCATACTACAGGAGGTATGAGCTGGTGGGAAGAGCCACACCAACACACATGGAAGTGTGTTCAACACAAATTGAAGTGTGTGCCTTTGTTTCTTTAGTACATCAATGTTCTTGACTGGTAAAAAAGATAGGATAAATTAGCCTAGGTCCAATGGTTAAGTTTCTTGTAGTGGCAAATCTGCAAATCCTTATGTTTAATTTAATAACACAAAAACATTGAAGAACAAGCATGTAAAAATCTGAAATTCACATTACAAAATGACTTGAAACTATGCACTACAATAAATAACTCAAAATATCTCCGTATTAAAAAAAGTCCCTTTAAATAAGCACTAAGAGGGATACATTGCTTGTTTACTGAAACATGATATATTACTTTAAAGGTGTACTATAATTCATGCATGTGTTGCTGTGAGTGATGATACCCTCAAAGGCCTTGTTTAGAAGTTGTATAATTGACTTGTTTACCATGACATGTCAGGCTGTCATTCTGTTTTTTTTTACATCCCTTAAAATGTAAAAAAAGATTATAATATAAATGAGCACTAAGATTGCAGGATTCATCTACTCCAGCTGTATTTTTTCACGAGTTTCAATACATTTCCATAAGTGTATGTTTAATTTATCTACAAAGATAAGTCCTGAAATACAGCCATTTTTGTTTCTTAGGTATGTACTGCAAGTGTGTATATATGGCTAGATTGAATATTTTACTTTTAATTGCTTTTTTTTACTAAACCTGTCATAGAAATTGTACTGCTTGTCAGAAGATCTCAAAAACATATTTTGTTTATGAATGCTTTATATTGAGTGCAACATAACAAAATGATTACATGTAGTGCTGAAATCTGCCTCATTTTTTTCAATAAACTTGCATAATGAGCTTCTGGTTAGCAAGAACAGCTTGTTCAAAAAGATAGTGCCATTGTTTTTGTGCTACATGTACATGTAATATTGTTAAGGTAAATAGACACTAGATGGTGCACAAAGCTCATATGTGCTTAACTTAAACAGCAGGGCTCCTTCTATGCATATACAGTATATACCACACACAAACAATTATATTATTGCTCCATATCTTTTTCTGATCTATACAGGTTCAACTACAATGTATGTACTACAACATTATATTATTTCTGTTACATTTTATACTATATTGTATTTGCTTGTATAATAAGAGGAGCATAAACAACAATGTAATAACAGTAATAAGGTCTGCTTATCAGTCTACAAAATAAAATAAAAAACTAGATGACATTTTTCTACAGACTTCATTGACTTCTCCAAATTCTAGTTTTTAAAATGGAATTTGTAATAATGTGGATAGAGCCAGTAGTGATCCAACTATCATTTTTTACATGTAAGTTGAACTGCACACCAAGATCTAATTGTATTGCTGGCCTACAACCCATCTAAGTAGCCACTTGAGGTTATATGATTGTGACTTTAAGTAGTCACTTAAAATGGGACTTACAAATCTATTAACTTATTTGCATGGATTATATTGTTATGCTTTAATGTCAAAGATAATGACCAAATATTTAGAAGTTATGATTCTGGGGATGAAGATGCTGCTCTTCATATAGCGTGAAGGTAAAATGTAAACACTGCAAAGTACTCAATTGCAGTAAGTATGAAGCATGCTTTATTATGCATCATGTCCAACATTTATCTCGATATTCTGTACTGGCTCAGTTAAACCCATAATGAACTAGAAAAACCCTTTTAATAGCCATATTACAAACGTTTATAGTATTATATTGCAAATCTTGAATCTGCTTTGTTAGGGATTAACCCCAACGGCCGCAGCTGATTAAGCAGCAGTAGACAGAGCTTCCTTCTAGGTTCAAAGGAGGTTCGTTTTGGACCAGGTTCAGTCCAAACTTCAGTTCATCCCTATTAAACAATGTCTCCAGTCAAAGAGTACAACTAGTCAGTGAACTTCCTGCCTAGGAAACTCTAAAAGAGCTCATGCACATGGGTGCAAATAAAGGTGTATTGGCATATGTCCAAGAACTCCAGTACTGCATTTTTCTGTCTATAGTACTGTAAGGACATAAACTGATTAATGCAGTTATACACATGTAAACACCGATACTGGTATTGTGTTTGAGAACTTACACCTGTGCATGTGCAGTACCGGCATTTACATTTACTGTATATCCAAGTACAACGTTATCTGTCCATGAATTCCTGTGGAGAGAAAAATGCAGCATTACACTGTATGACAAAATACCTGAATTTGTGCTTGTGTGCATGAGCCCTAGCTGTGCTAAATTAGGTTACTAACTTATCCTGTAATCTAGGTTTTGTAAAGTATAAATTTGGACAAATGCATAATTTTTTCCCCTTTTTTTCTGGGTTGGGCTTTAGCTTCTCTCCACATGATTCATGGCTGAGGCTGTTGTGTAGTAAGAAAGAAAGCAGTGTTGTAACCAATTTTTGTAACCAATATTTCCAAGCAAAACTCACCCTCTTCATGCTTCAGAACTTCAGAACTTCTCTCTTACAATTACAGGTTGAGCAATACCAACTTTCATTGACCCTAGGATGTTGAGAACACACCCCCTGGAAATCTGTTACCACCAGTGAATTACCTCTATTTAAGCAGTATTCAACAGTCACAGAAATTGTATTGTCTTTGCCTGCTTTATGCCTAGCTGCTTCAGTGCTTAAATGAGAATTATGGGGACAGTGAAATACACTCATTTCCATAATTAGAGCTGAGGTGTGACACAGAAACTGTCAGGCGTTGGCTCTATTGATCAAGAATTGAGAGATCATTTACCTCTGATTGCCCAGTTCAGTCAGTCACTTGTCCCTGCAGGGATTCCCCCCTCCCCTCTCTCTATTCGTTCAGTGTTGACTGGAGCAACAGATGGGGAGGGGGTGGGCACAGCTGGCTCTGCCTCGAGAGGCAGAGCCAGCTGTCAATCAGAAAGCCGGGGTGGATCTTGACAATATTGTCGGGATCCAACCTGGCTGCGTTGCGGCTCTGCCCTGTCATTATATAGCAGGGCAATATCCCACTATATGCTGAGTTTTGGGTCACAGAAGGACATTAATATATGTTCTCTTGTGACCCTAAAGAGAACTATGGCCAAAAACGTTTGGGTCATAGTTATCTTTTAAGGTGCATGTAAACTTTAGGCCCCATTTATATCTAGACTTTGGAGTTTGTAGTAATTTTATAAGTGTTTGTGAGCATTTTTACACATGTTTATATGTGTCTTTGAAGCATTTTGCATGCTTTTAACTTCAGGCAATTTTTATTTGGCCTAATGAAAAGCAATAGCATCTGTAATATCATGTAAAACATGTGGAAAGCACTTCGAAATGCTTGTATTTTAAGGCATTTCCAATGGAGTCCATAGGGACAAAAATGCTCATAACTGCCTTAAATGTGTGCTCAAATCTGACTGCTCATGTACTTTTTCGAGGTGTTTTTCCTGAAGGCACAGAATACTCAGGTGTACATGAAGACGATAAAAAACAATGAGATTATTTGTGTTGAGCATTTTGAGCTTTGAACCTAGAGCTGCAAAGTAGTAACATTTTATAGGCGCTTGAGATGTATAAACTTCATTTTATCCAACATTACAGTATGTGCCACATATTGTTGTTACTTTGGCAAATGAAGCCAGGCAATACTGTGCTTTGTACTATGCTACAATCACAAGTTTTTTTGTCCAGAGTTTTGCCGTCTCTTACTGATACAAAATATACAACCATCCTTTTCTGAAAAAACAAGGTCAATCGCAATAGCAGCAATTAAAGGAGAACTATGGGGTTAGGGCTTTTCCCCATAGTTCTCCATAGGGTAACGGGAGGACACAAACTAGCGTCCTCCCGTCACCCTAAGCTCATTATACCGCGAGCAACAGCTTGCGATATACTGAGTCGCCGCAGCTGAAGCGGATCCCAACAATTATGTCTGGAACCACCCAGCTTCGTGAGTGACAGCTGGCTCTGCCTATCTAGAGGCAGAGCCAGCTGTACCTGCCCCCTCCCCCATCCGTTCCGCCAGTCAGCGCTGGAGGATCGGAGTGGGGAGGGGGACCCAGCCCCTCCCCTGTCACGGCAGAGAGGCGTGACAGGATCGAGAAGTGAGCGAACGCCGGTATGTGTTCACTCACTTCCCGATCTACTGAGCCGACCTGTGACAGTCTCATTGTCACAGGTCGACTAGAACTATGAGGTGAGTGAAAAGCAATTACCTCATAGTCCTCCTTGAAACCATAATGCATAGTTTTGCCTTTAATTTATGGCCAGCAGGCTTAGAGGGGCCAGTAAGGGAGCTTTTGTTCAAGTCAGCCCCCTCACTATAAAAGGGGGGCAGAGACCAGCCATAGTGTTAGTACATTTGAAGCTGTTGCAGGTAAAGCATAGGGAAAGCTGGCACAATGCATAGGGAGAAATAAGGGTCAGTTACAGAAGAAAAAGTTTTATTGGGGCTTTTTTGTTTTCCAGGTATAATTATTCTTAACCCCTGCAGCATGGTTACCCCATGCATTGCAAGGGTTACACACTAATTTTTGTCTATTGATGAAAAAAAGTTATACCGACCTGAACCTCACAGCTGGCTGTTAGACCGGCCCCTGCATCCTCTTTCCCCCTCCGCTCCAGCTGACTAAGGTCCTGTGAGTCATCACATCCTATACAGTATATTGGATGTAAGGACACTGAGGGGCATTACATCACTGGAGCGTAGGAGTAGACAGGCTACAGGGAACGGAAAAGCAGCCAGCATGGCTTCGATGTTTAAGTGAGTACTTAGCCCAGAGTTTTAAACACATTGGCTTTTTCAGGGGATCGTATTTTGGGTGTTTTATTTCATCTCTGGGTATATATTTTTATTTAATGCTGCTAGGGCCTATATTTTAGGTTAAACTGTTTTTTTGCAAGATTTCCCTTTATTTTATCCTATGTTGGTAGGGTTATTTCAAGTTTTGGGGGCTCAAAGCAAACCATTCACTTGTTACTGACCATCTATTCTTTCACTGCTTTTTTTTTGTAGCAGAACAGCATGCATCTAAAGTACCTCACATTATATCACTCACATTCACAGCACTCTCTGCATGTGCAGTAGTTACATCATCCTTGGCTGGCCTGTTAAGATGGCTGAAGACGCCGGAAGAATATCTATAGAAGAAGTCATTGATGGCAAGGACACTTGCAGACTTAAGTTTAGTTCCACTTTAAAGCACTTAAAAAATCAAAAGTAAAGTTTGGATTTATTCTACCTTTCTAAGTTTACATTGGTAAGAGTACGAACTAAAGTGACTCCAAACTCAGGGATTAAATCTTTAACCACTTCAAGACCAGGTGTTTAGACCCCCTTCCTGGCCAGGCCATTTTTCAGTATTCAGCGCTGCAGTACTTTGACTGAAGTTTATTCCGTCATACAACGCTGTACTGAAATGAATTTTATACCATTTTTTGGGGACAGATAGAGCTTTATTTTGGTGGTATTTAATCACCACTGGGGTTTTTATTTTTTACTATAATTAGGAAAAATTAAAGAAAATTTTGATTTTTTTTTTTACATTAAGTTAGGAAACATTTATTATTACCCAGTTTTTTGGTAAAATATAAAAGTCAGGGTCACGTCGGATAAATAGACACCAAACATGTCAAGCTTTAAAATTGTGCGCACCCGCGAAATCGCAGAAAACTACCATACCCAAAATTGGCCATAGGCGACACTTTAAAAGCTTTTACCGCTCATCAGTTTAGTGTTATCAGTGATTGATGGTCCTAGACTTATTGCTCTCACTGCGACGTTCGCGGCGATATGTAACATGTGCGGCGTAATGGGCGCAATCGTTGTTTTTGCACGTATGCGCCCCCGACGCATGTTTGCATGCGTGTATGTATGGGTGGGGTCTTAAAAATTGTTTTTTGTGTAACTTTACGTTTTTTTGGGGGGGGGAATTTTTTTTTTTTACTAAACTTTATTGCTATCACATACGGGGCTAATAAAAACCCCCTATGTGATAGCAAAATATGTGACAGGTCCTCTTTATGGAGACATCAGGGGTCTCCAAGACCCCTAATGTCACCTAGGACCCCCCAAAAGAAGCTGATGAAGCACAGATCTGCTCCATCAGCTTCTTTCCAGCTTCTGAAGCTGGAGAGTGACACAAGAATGCGGAAGTGATGTATTATACAACACTTCCGCATTCTTGCAGAGGAGAGGGGACAGGAGGGAGCTCATGTACTGAGCTCCCTCTGATCCCCTGTGACACAGGCGTCCTGCTGATCCCGGGCTCGCACCGGGCACAGCAGAGCCCGGGATCAGCGTGACAGTGGGGGGGGGACACGGAGGGGGGGGAACCGATCGGTACCCCATACAGGCGATCTGCCGGCTCTACAGCCGGCGGATCGCTTGTATGGTAACAGGCATCGCTACCGGTTTTTAAATTTCGGCCGTTTCCCGCGCGCGAGGGGGCGTGTCTGAGCGGACGTCTAAAGACGCCCGCTCAGATCTAGAGAGCTCCGGGCCGGCCGTTTTTTTACTACGGCCAGCCCGGAAGTGGTTAAAATGTATTTAAGTACTTTAACTATTAACAAAATTCTACAGCTAAATGCATCTGTATGACAGTCTAAACAAGTGCCAAATCCAACTAATATATGCTTTATAAGCCTCATAATATAAAATAAACTTCCTTTATTATCCCTGACTGAGGTAAATCCTCCTTCATTTTTGTTTCACATGCTCTCCATTCCAGCTACTGCAGCTCACAGTGGGATGTTTTCAGAAATAAGGGCAGTGCTGTCTATTCAGAAAGCAATGGGCAGGACTAGGTGTGGCCTGGTTCTGGTTGAAAAACCGGTATCGGTGCATCCCTAATGTATATATGCGTTTTGTTTTTTTGAATTATGAGTGGCCATAATCCTACCTAAAATATAAATCTGCAAGTGTAATTTTCTAAAGTGTCAAAAGATGTAAGTATAACTTCCTTGCAATACGGTTACCTGAAGGTGCAGAACTGTTGGTATACAAAATGTCCACAGATACCATAGTTATTGTGATTTGTTCACTGTGTTTCTCAGAAGACTTCACATTTCAGATATCCTCTGCAACAGGAGTTACATTTTTGATGATACACTCAATCCACTTCAAGCCCTGCAGTTTTATCATTACAGCACTGAAAGTGTACCAGCTGGTTATAATAATGTCTGATCCTTCCATTTACAAATTTAGAAAGGAAACAGTGAAGCAAACAGAAATGTCTTTAGAACAGAAAAAGGTGTAAAATATGTCCTTAAATCTGCAAACTGTTTTTATTTTACCTAAAAGGGATGATTTTCCTTTAAACAAAAGTCATTGCCAAAACAAAACAAAAATTAACATTATTTAATTGTACAACACAAGCCCTTCATCCGTCAAATAGCAATTACCAAGCCTACAGGTGAAACTCGAATAATTAGAATATCGTGCAAAAGTAATTGCAGTAAGTGCTGCAAAAGGGGCCCAACCACTGGCCACCACGGAGCCCCCACTAACCACCAGGGAGCCTCCACTGGCCACCAGGGAGCTACCACAGAGCCACCACTAATTATTAGGGAGCCCCCACTGGCCACCACAGATCCCACACTGACCAGCAGAGAGCCCGCACTGACCACCTGACAGTCAGCATTGGCCACCTGAGAGCCCAAAAGGAGGGGGGAAATGTGCCTGCGTCTTATGGAGCGAATCCCGATGCCCGAGACATGCAGTTTCGTGCGCCGGGCGAGTAGTAGAAGCCACTGCTCGTTTAATACGAGTGATCTAATGATATCACTCGTATTAAAACCGAGCGGCGGCGATCGAGATCAGTAGTAGGAGCCACTGCTCGTTTAATACGAGTGATCTAATCAGATCACTCGTATTAAAACCGAGCAACGGCGACGATCGAGATCACTATAGAGCAGACGAAGAAGGACTTTCTTCGTCTGCTCTGTGTGATCACTGAGACCGTGGCGCTGTAATCACATTGCCACCTGTCTCAGTGGTCACTAACTGCAGCTTCTTTCACAGCTTCTGTCATAGAAGCTGTGACAGAAGCTACGGTCTGTCGAGTGCTCCATAAGGCGCGCCGAGCCTCCCTGCGTCCTATGGTCCGGTGCGTCTTATGGACCGCAAAATACGGTATATAACGAATGCAAACGAATCCGAATTTCCGATTCCGAAATTCGTTAGCGGTAGTCTAGACGAAATTTTGTTTGCTGGACGAAATTTTGTTGCAACAAAATTACATCTATTTTTTTTTAGTCTGCAGAAGAGGAAGAAAAAAAGATTTGGTGAAAAGCTTTGATTACAGTATGTTTGGACAGAGAAAATCATAGATGATTTGACAATATAAGGATCTCTTACAATAAGAATGCAAACATGTACACTATGGGGTCTATTCACTAAGCAGCCGAGTGAATGACCGACCTGAAGTGAAGTGAGCCGAACACTGTTCAGCTATTCACTTCAGGCTGGTACGGCTGATTTCAGCCGTATATCGGCTGAAATCAGCCGTACATCGGCTTGCTTCGCATGGCTTCGGATCGGCCGAACATGCACTGCATGTTCGGCCGACCCGAAGTGCAGAAGGAGTTCAACTCAGCTGATCCAACATCTGGATCGGCTGAGCCGAACCTCCGGCATTCGGCTCGGCTGCTCTGCTCGGTCCCTCAGAGGGACCAAACTGAAAAATAGTAAAAAGTAAAAAAAAGTTAATAGAAAACAATTGTGCCGAGCTAGCAGTGACAGCTAGCTCCGCCCAACAGTTTTCTATTGTCCGCGGTTCTGCCGCCATATAAAAAAAAATGAAAAAACACAACCTCTCCCGGGCGTTCTGGGAGCCTCCCGGCAACCCAGGAGAGAAACACTGCTTTTTCTTCTTTTTTTCTTTATTCTGACACGGAGCCGTGTCAGAATAGAAAAAAAAAAATAGACCCCTATGTGTAAGTAACCTTGGATTTTCCTTTTCAAATTACATGCTTGTGATATAGTTCTTCTACAAGACTACCCATACATGATGAATCATGATCATTCTTTAAAAAAAATAATCAAATAATAATGCAACTTTTCAGCTGTATGCCTGTATACTGAAGACTTGAAGATGAAGATGAATATTTTCGCTTCAACCTATAAATATCAAAATGTTACTTAACAATCACTTCCATCCATCTCCCTAGTCATTAAAATATGAATGGAGGTATAAGTGTTGTTGTCTGAGCTGACTAATAAACAAACATATACAGTCAATTGATCAAAACAGCCATTGCTTTTCATGATGTGTAACACTTGCAAGTACCTAAAAGTATAACTGCACACATTACTCTAGGTTCCAATGCTGTGTACCAAAGCTCTTTGTCCCCACCTGGCACTGTCAAGAAGAAGTGCATGTGATTTAGAGACAGATTAAGGCATAATGTGGCCCTAGGAAGGATATAAGCATTGCCCCCATCTTTCATTTCACATGTATAGGAATTGCAATAGGCACAGAGAAGATGCCTTGTTTGCACTGTCTGTACTGGCATAGCCCCTATACATTAGGCACCAGCTGCCTACAAATCCATACTCCCTTGTGAAGTGAAAGGCAGGTCCACAGCTGTAACTAACAGGGTCATCCCCCTTCCCAGAATTTACTGTAGGAGCCTGAAGGTTGTAGCTGGGCCCCCCTAGACATCTACCAGGCCAAGGGGTCCTGTCTAGTTTAGCTTGTCGATAATCTGGCTCTGGTGTCACTTGCAAAAAGTATTATTTTTATACCAAAGGGAAACATTAAACAATAGCGTACAGACGTGCAGAATGCAGGCTCATGCATTAAATGGGCAGCAAGGGTCTGAGAGCCATGGGCTTTAGAATCATGTTTAATATGCATCTGAGGCCAGTATAATGTATGTGATTTGTGATTAGCAGAGCCAGAGGAGGCCATACTAAACAATTGGGTAAAAGGTTATCTTTAAGGCATATGTAAATGCTGCATATAGTAGTGAGAACTCATGGTTAACCTGAAACCAGCATGTTCACAGTTTGGAGAATGGGCAAACTAAATGGCTAAATTTTCCAGCTCACCCGCCCTTCCAAATCTCTAGCTGCTTCAGCTGGAAGTCATTAATTTAGTAATGATATCACTACAACTTCACTTACATTGTGAAACGTGCCAGTGGGGATCCCAGGTGATGTAATTGACCAACCATGGTGATGACCATATTTGGTCAGTGACATCACCAAGTTTCCCTGCCAGCTTGTTTACATTGTGTGTCATTACCGTATTTAGTCATTTACATCACTAAGGCTCCCTGGTGCTGTGTTGACATTCTAGCAATGCTAGAGAATGGTAATTTCCAACTGAAGACAACTGAAGTCCCCTTAAGACAAAAAACAGCGTTGGGTGCAGAAGCCCCTCCCCACTACTCCCTGAAGGCAACTTTTTTCTGATATTGATAGGGACAAGGGCCTCAGCCCCACATCCCTGGCCCAGATGTTGGGGGTCTGCAGAGAGACTTATCAGAATCTGGAAGTCCCCTTTAAAAAAAGAGCATAAGGGTCTGGTATGGATTTTGAAGGGGACCCCACATTTTTACAAACACAATGAAGCCAGGTGGAAACTGCCCTTTAGGTGCAGTATTTTTTTTTAAATGTTACTTTTACAGGAGTACACAACTTCATGTGCAGCTTTAATGCATCTTTTAAGCATGTTATTTAAAGGAACCATGTATTTTTAATGTTTTCTGTTGAGCCACATTCAAACATCCACTCCCCGCTGAATGGTATTTAAAATATATGTTTTGCATTGGTATACATATATCCCCTACATCAGTGTCCAGATCTTCGTGCACTTTTAACAATTGTATGTAAATTGGCCTTGAAAAAGACCAGATAAAAAAAAGTTACAAGATTCAGCTCCTTTAGACTTTATTGGGGTTCGGCCATGTTCATGGTTTATGGACTTACCATTGGATACAGCAAACTGAACTTTGCTTAGTTCATTAAGCCCTAGCTCTAAAACATTTCAACCTCTGTTACCATACAGAGTTTATGTCACAAAGTATAGGTAATATTTATATAGTTTTAGTTCCTGAGTTTTAAATATTTTGCCTGAGCTTGTAGGGAAATAAAGTCTTTGTTGTGTTTATCACTGTGGAGGGGAGTGGCAAATAACTTAAAATAGTAATTCAGGTAACACCTCAATGTTAAATAACTTACCCTTTAGAAATCAGCAAGATAAATCATCATGTTTCTGACTGGAACGACTTGTTCATACAATAACAGTGAATATTTTAGAGGCATATTCTTATGTAAACATGAGTTGTTTGGAGCTAACATTGTGTTGAGACCATCCTAACAGTATGTGCTGTCAAACTCCATTAACATGTTATTTTGTTTGATTGTAAAACAGCATCTTGCTTGTCTGATACAATAGCTTGTCATATTTGATCATGCATATCTTTGCTCTGCATAAATGTCAGTGTTGAGTGTATCCTGATTCACAGTTCAGCACCTATACTGGACCATTAGTTGTTATTGTGGCTCACTTTCCAAGTCTTCAAAAGAGCTGCTATATCACAAAGAGCTTACCATCTTTTTATGTGATCACATTAGCATATGGTGTGCAATTACTTACTCTTTTATATTAGACAGTCTTATATATCAATAATATGCCTACTAAAAGGTCTTGATTATTTGCCAATCAAATAACTAATGATTAGTGGCCATAATATATCAAATGTATTGCTCGAGACTTCATTAATGTTTCTAGTTTCAGAATAACTGTTATGATTATTTATAAATATATGTAACACATCACCATCTGATTATAATAATTATGCCATAATTAATTTAATTTGCCATATTTTCTTATGCTTTATTCAGATCATTTTATGCTGTTAAATGTGGCTTTATTATCACCTCTTAACCTGCATTGTTTGTTACCATAATAAAGGACGTTCATTTTTATCTGGGAGAAGGCTATTAACATACAAGGCCATATTTACTATTAGGCACCTGAGGAGGGCCTAGGGCAAGCAGGGAATGAGAAAAAGAAATGATAATTTATCAGAACCTCATTGCTGCCTCTATCATGAAAACTATGTGTACAGCATGTAGAAAAATTGTGCAAAAAAATCCTTAGCCTTTACATTTAGGGATGGTACCTATACAAAATGGAGATCTAAAGAAATATTTTTCCCATTTTATTTCTAAAATGTAAAGTAAAATGATTGCGTAGTGTACTTTTTCACTAACCAGTGCAGTGAACTTTGAATAATAGTTGAGCCACATAAGAAATTATGTAGTATTATAATGTATGCAGAATATACACTGAGTGGCCAGATTATTATGACCACCTCATCAGTACTTCGTTGGGCCACGAGATGACTTCATTGGGCCGCCTCGTGACTCCACGAGAAGTTGAAAGGTGATGCGAGGAATCTGACACTGCACTGTTGTCCTTCTGTTGTCTTGTACCAGTCTTGCCACTCTCCGTTCTGCCCTAACATTGACTAGTCGCTGACGGCCACAATTCGCACGTTCAGACCCAGATTTTCGGCTGACAGTCCAGTCTTTAAACACTTTAACAATGAGCCCCTCTTGAACATTTAACGAATTCTGCTGTTTTGCTGATACCCGCTCCATGGCTCACTCCAACAATCATCCCACGTTCAAAGGCTGTTAGATCGCGTTATTTACCCATATCTTCAAAAAAAAAATCACTTCTACTGTCGTTGTAAACAACCTGTTTCCCTATTTATAATTGTCTGGCCCTCTAGCAACTTCAGCGCAAAATTATAGCTAATTATAGCTAATTTGCCAATAAACGTCAGGTGGTCATAATATTCTGGCCACTCAGTGGGGTTGATTTACTAACCTTTTAAACACACCACGAACGTGTATACACCTCTGTAGTGTGTTCCCTCCCAGCATGATCTATGGGAGGAATCGAACCACCTTTGTAGTGTGTACACACCCAGCAGGTGTGTTGTTCAAAGCCCTGCAATGAATTGCAAGGTAATGTGGTGTAAATTAGCTCTATGTTATGTTGCTTGCGTTGATGAATGCAGGAATGTAAATGCATGAGCTAACAATTTTTGTCTAAACTGTGAAGTAGCATTATATATGCATCATGTGCATGATTTTTCCATATATGGCATTAGTGGAAATATGCTTTTAGAGACTTTTTGGTTGATAAATACGTTTTGCTGTGTGAAAATCACACACACCTGGTGTGTGTGTGTGTTTAGGTTAGTAAATCAACCCCAGTGTATCTTTTAGTATAACAAACTACATAGTAACTTACTAAGCAAGTATACTTTGTCCAAAATCATTCCTAGGGACAAGTTTTTCTATTGACATAGATTATGTATGTTTAAAAACAAAAACTTGTACATACATGTATAACTCAAAGAATTCTAAGCACCAATTTTGGGTTCTCCTGCCTTTGTTGTTTACTTTCTAAGGGCACATTCTTATTGCTGCCTGTTTAAATAAGGATTTCTTCTGGGCATGTGCTGGAATAACATCAGGCTGCACTGCTCTTCCTCAATCTTTGTGTTTTATTTTTTTAACATATGTGCTGGTATGACATGTTACCTGAATTACTATTTCAAGTTATTATCTGCTATATAAGCATTCACACTTACAGGTATGAGATTCTAAGGATTCATTCATGAGATTTTTGAGCTCAACACAATAACAGAATTTATTGGTATATAGTATGCATACTTAAATACAGCAAACCAACAATCTATTTAACTACTACATACAAAGAAAAGATTTAAACATGCCAAATATACAGACATTGGTATCTAACAGACAAACAGACATACAGTTAAGTGGGGGAAAGATTACATGTATAGTTACCCATTAATCGTCACATGAGGGCCCCATCCTGGTGAAAGAGAGTGAGCTCCTTCCTTCAATCATTAATATACCCTTGGTGTCTATAGGGATGAATGACAAGCCTCCCATTGGTTGCTTCCCAAGGCCTACTGGAGATTGGAGGGTTTCCAAGACCCTCTTTACAACTCCCCACCCCTCTCTACGATTGGCCAGTCTACATATTATTAGATCAAAGGGTCTTGGCTCAGGAAAAACCTGATGATCATTCGAACTCTATGCAATTATCCGGACCAGCCTGGGCTGGACAATAACCCTATTTGCCTGCCACTCCCCTCCACAGTGGTAAGCACAACAAAGACTTTATCTACCTCCTTGCTACCCCCACCTCAGGTGAAATAGTTAAAACAAGAAATAAAACTATATACATATGTCTTATGAAGATTTGACATAAACTCATAAGGTAACAGACATTCATTCAGCCATTACATGATGCCCCTCTCCACCATTGCACATGTGCTGGTTGGCATTTTTGTGCTTTGTACCTTTATCCAGGTATGTTTTAATTCTTGAGTTGTAATGATATCTATTGTGGTTTATAATTAACATATTATATTGTGTTACAGTTTATTTGTAAACCCCTGGATATTGTGAACTGGGAGTGTTGCTAAGGATTACAGCCATGTGTAATGTTTCATTTAAATGTACACAGTTGGTGGGTTTGGGGGTGAGCCCTGTATAGGGACGTATGGTATATAAGGCACTGTTTTTCACATTGAGAGAGGTGGGCCGTGCCCCACAAAAACTCTGAACACCTAGAAAAGGTGCTTGAACTGTACACCATGGCTCCTTCTCATGTCTCGTCAGTGCTTCTCTTTTATTTAAAAACTAGATATACCATTTT
>NW_017306712.1:475493-482353 GCF_000935625.1 Nanorana parkeri
GTATACAATAAAGTGTATATATATATACACACACAGATATTTTAGCTTTTGTAGAACCGTAACTGTTAGTGGTGTAGATGCTGGCATAATGCAAAGATAATTGTCACGAGTATACAATCCTTTGCTATACAGTAGAATATTTAAAAACAGGACTGAAAATGATAATTACCGTATTCAGTGCCATGTACGATATATACTGCACAGAAGGTCAAGCAAGTCATAGAAATTCTTTATCTGCACAATGTACATAGCTGAATGTCCTTATTCCATAGATCTTATATATTTACTCCAAAAAAAACTTGCACTAGCTATGTGGTGATAATAATGAACTGCATGTTCTCTGAATTCACATTGCTCAAGCAGTTATTGACTTGACCTTTAATTTCAATGTGGCTTACTCACAAATGAATCGCCTCATTTCCCATGGCATCAGTCTTACATAGTACAACATATATTTTGTGGCACACTAAAATATAGACTTGCACTTTGGTATTAGTAGTGATTTAACAAGTGCAATACCAGTATTCTATTAATATGAAGATTTTTGAATGTGTTCTCTTTTTTTATTTTTGAACTTCAGTTGGACTTTTATGTATTGTTGATCACCATGGAATTTGTCAAGACAGTTGCTTATTTTTTAGGAATATGATGGGCTGTAAAAGATGTGGAGCCACTCTGTTTTAGCTACATAATCCCATTCTCATATGTCAGGAAGTCTGCGTACATGTTCAACCTTTGATTTACATAGTTGAAGGTGCAAATTGTTGGATAGTTACTGGGTTTGAGATGTTATAACAGCATTATATGTGTAAGACAGATGGTGTCAAATTCCCCCACCTCTGTTTAGGGATGGTTGTTCCACTCTAACTAGAACAGGGTGGTTCCACAACTTTCAAACCTCCCATCTTTTTCCCAGGCAATCATTATCTGCCTTGACACATTTCATGGTGATGGGATTAAGGTGACTGTGCTACCTGTGTGGATATAAATACTGGGTTCCTGTTCCTGGCACTTGTTAGAACTAAATAAGTGATTTGAATAAGGTGCTAAATGTCTTCAACATTACAGAACAAGTCCAGTTGAATGTGACTGTATATTACAAGCCACCTCATAGCTTCAGTTTTTTAAATGAATAACCCAAATAAAAATCCTTAAAGAGACAATTAACTACCAGGCATATGCAATAATGTAAATGTATACAGTCTGAATTTATAATAACATTGCAGGGTTATTTTTAAAAAAAATGTGTATTGTCACCTTACTTAGCTTTACTTGTCTGATGCAGACCTATCACCTTCTTCCCACTTTTTGTTAACACATGCTTGGCTCAATTAAAAAAGATTAACAAATTGGTAAGATTCTTTATTCTCAGCCATGCAGCTGTCAGATCTCACTGGACTCCACTAAAAAAATAACTTTAAAAAAAATAAGTATAGTTGTCCTTTGTGTAGCTGAACTGAGCATCCAGTCTCTTTGGGGTTTATACCCCAAACAGTTATTGAGAAATGTAAACAATTTAAGGGGTCTGTCACTTCATACAGGTATGTACTCGAGAACAGGCAGTTTGTAAGACAGCCACTTTAAGACCCTGGGGCGCCTGTAAGCTGTTAATCTTAGCTCAAAGCCATCTTCAAGTTAAAAAACTTAAAGGGGGGAGGGATTCCTTTGTTAATAGGCATGTATTAATATAATACTTTTAAAATGAATATTCATTTTTTGCACACGTCTAATTATAACTTCTGCTTTATTGGTTATATATTAATGTTTACAGTTGTAAGCATTCCAAGAAAAAAAGCATATAACTGTACACTAACTCAAAAGTGAGAGCAAAAATAAATATAAGGGAGATAGTGTCTTGTTGTAGATGTAAACAGTTAAAACCTCTATTAGTTATTCACTGTATGGCTTGACTCCGAAGGCCCAATAGGACCTAAAATGACCAGACTGATCGATGTGGTTTACATCATGAATGCCTCTGTCGACATTTGTGGTAATTTAATATATGACATTGCATCTTTTTTTTACTATGCAGTACATAAGTGAGGCTTAACATGAAATGCCAAAGTCTGCCTGCAATATGTAATTAGCTTCCAGATATTCAGGTCAGCCATTCTAATAATATGGTGTTTAGCACCCAGCTCAGGCCATTGTTCATGCAAAAATGCTCAAAGTGTAAGTGTAGTGTGGGGACAATCTTTTAAAAATAATTTCAGTTCTGTTGGTTAGCCCACTATTATATCATTTATGAGGTGTTGACCAATGACTATAAAGTGGTGTACTTTTCAGTTTAAAAGTTTAAAAAATATATATATTGGTATAGCATATGCCAACTATGATGCTCCTTTGCAGCAAAAGTTAGCAAGAAAGGAAGGCCCCGCAAATCAATGTTTTTTAACTAGCTATGAGTATTAGTCATGCCTAGTGTCAGCATGTTTGAACTCCAGCTTCTCTTGGGATTCCACTCTTTCTGCTTGTCGAAATCACATTTGGATGAGAGAATTAAAAAAAATCACTGTTTGGACCAACAAAGCTACAAGCAGCCCCTGGACTTCCAATTCAGCATCACTATTCTACATGAATTACAGTTCAAATATGCAAGTAGCTAATACATTATTACATTTAAATGTGGAGCACCAGAAAGAGGACTCCTCCCGTAGCTCCGCCCACAGCAGTGACACGACGCTCCTCCGCTCAGCCTCTCAGTGAAGAAATCATTAGTTCTCTATACAGCCGTGTTGAGGGTGTCTTTGTCCAAGCCAAAATGGCCGCCACCAGCTGGAGACTCATTCCAGGACAGTTTGTACTCTAGTGTCCAACAAATCGCTTCCATTTACTTAAGTGCAGTCTGTCCTACCCAAAATGGCCACCGCCAGCAAGAGCCCCAGTACAGGAAAGTTTATTCTCTAGTGTCTGGGAAATCTCCTTCATTTACTTGGAGTACATTCTGTCCTACCCAAAATGGCCGTCACCTGCCAGAGCCTTAGTTAAGTTCAGATTGGCTTCTAGTGTATGGGAGGTATCCTAGGGGATGGTGGGAGAGGATGGCTGTGTATGAGAGGGAGATAATGGAGGAGCTGAATAGATATATTAGAGGAATCAGAAATTACATAATGAGGGGGGGAGACATTTCAGTGTCTGGGGAGAGAGGGATCTGATGAGCCCTCCGAGAAGGAGATTACAAAGGATGGCGGAGATACATATATAGGATGGAGGAGAGAACAGAGTGAAGTCTAGCTGCGGATAAGGCAGGCTCCATTGAACAGGCACCAGTAAGTAAGGGCCTGTGCTGCTGAGATGGCAAGTGGTGTAGTTGTTGCCACTTTGCCAGTATTGTATTTATAATCTGATTGCAAGTGTACATTTACTTCAACATATAGAGTATTAGGTTAAATCATGATCTATAGTATACTACATACATAACATGTAGTTGTACTATGGATCATGATTTAACCTAATCATGTTAGCAGGGGAATAAGGGATAATTAAAAAAACTCTATTGCAGTAGTGTACTCTATATGTAGTACATGTACAGTACTAGCAGAGTATAATTGTAAATGTATTGTCTGCACTGTATTAGCAGTATATACTCTATATGTACTACATATCAAGTGCATATAGAGTACACACTGCTAATACAGTGCAGACAATACATTTACAATTATACTCTGCTAACATGAATTGATTAAATGATCTGTATGTAGCCCTGTACTAGGGATCATTTAATCCATTCATGTTAGCAGAGGATAATTGTAAATCTATTGTTGCAGTGCACTCTATATGTACATGTACAATATACTACATATAGAATGCACTGCAACAAAGGATTTACAATTTTCCCCTGCTAACATGAATAGGTTAATTAACTACATAATATGTAGTTGTACTATGGATCATTTAAAGTCACCTGTCCCTTTAAGAAAAAGTATCTGTAATTGGTATCGGCAAGTACATGAGGAGAAGTACTTGTACTTGGGCCTGAAAAAGTGGCATCGGGACATCCCTATGCTGCCAAGCCCTCCAGAACATTTTTTCAAATCAGCTGGCCAAGCCATTTTTGCTTTGTTTGCAATTTTTTCCTATTGATTTGATTTTCAACTGCTGCGTTGCTAGCGTTTGTAAAAGACCCCCCAAACCATATATTTTCTAAAAGCGCAGGCCCGGTAGAATAAAAAGATGGTGATACAAAATTTACTATCAAAAACATATTTCATCAGGCTTTAGACAACTAAGCCCCTCATGAAATTCCTCGTGCATTACTAATTTGCCGGCTGAGATATTGAGATATCAAAATGTATAACCTATCATACGACTTTCTAACATTTTATTTTTCCAAAAGTGAGCTCTTACTTTTATCTAGATATCACTTTATGCCTGAAGACTTCAACCTACTACCACCGCTTTCCAGCAGAATGTGGTGAGCTTTTGCAAAGGAAGCAAAATACAGCAGAATGGGAGGAAAACAGTTGAGGATGCTGACTGAACACTGTAATCCATTGAATATTTTGAGCTGTACATCGGCTGCATTTGGCCCGCTTCACCTCACTCAACAGCCTAATCACGCTCTATCGAACTGAAGGAAAGAGCCTGTTCACCCCAACCAATACAACATCTGATCAGCTGAGGCAAACCTTTGACCCAATGGGCCGAATTGCCGAATGCTCGGCCCAGTAGTGAACAGAATGGAAACTGTTCCTAAAACAAAAGAAAACACCATGGGGTCCCCTTACCAATTCATACCAGACCCTTTAGACAGCTGTCATGGAATGAAAACATGTGGCGCGAGTCATGGCGTCATTACTTCCTCTACCCATTTATGTACATTCTGCTCAGACCTGTCATTTTGCAGCGGGTGTTAGGCAGAAGCGGACGGGTCAGCAGGTGGTGAAACATTTTTTACTTCAGAGAGTCAGCTGGCGCCATTCATCATGGTCAGGGGGGTACGGCCGATATTCAAGTAAGGGGCCCGTGAACCTTACATGAATATTGGCCGGCAGCCGTACAGTTGACTGGCAGTAGGTGGAGGCGGCCGCCCGGGCCCCGCAGCACCGGAGGAAGCCAGGCCCCCGCACACTCGAGATCCTCACCTGGTGTTCTCTGTGCGGGCCTCTGGTGTCCCCCTGCCTTTGACTGACTTCACAGTAGCGGCGGCCATCTTTAAACCTGGCAAGTGCCCACATCTCATTTAATATATTGCCGAAACGCCAATATATTAAATGAAAATCATTCCCTGGTGGTCCAGCGGAGAATCAGTATGACCTGCATCTCTTGCTGATGCAGATCATAGTGATCTATCCCTTGTGGTGCCGCCGCTGATTGGCAGGGATCAATTAGTATGGTCTGCATCAGCCGGAGATGCAGATAACACTGATCCTCCACTCAACCATTAGGATAATCCAAGTGCCACACTGGACTCCAGGAATGCAGCCCCCCTTCCTGCAAAACAGGTAAGCAGGAGAGGGGGACATTCTTTAATTAACAATTGTGTTATTGTGTAATAGTTGTGTGTGTGTGTGTGTGTGTTTTTATTGTGTGTTTTTTAATGTGTGTGTGTGATTTTTTTTTCCATTAATGAAGCTGTGTGTGTCTGTGTTTTTAATGAGTGTGTAATATGTGTGTTTCATTACCTGTGTGTGTGTTTTTTAACCACTTCCTGCGGGTTGACATAAATGTAAGTCCTCCGCTGGAAGTGGTTATACCAAGAAAACGGCTGCTCCTGCACACCACTTGCAGTGCGTTCCAGCCGGAACGCACTGCATCGGATTGCGGCCGACTCACTTTTTGGCCAGGCAGGAGGGGGCCTGGCGGGCCATTGAAGTGAATGGCGCCGTAGCCACGCACTCCGGCCGCAATGCGATCGCCCGCACGGGATCGCAAGGCACATTGTGCCTGCAGTGCGTTTGGGTGCGGTGCTGCAAGCACTATTTTGATCGCACTGCACTTGAACACACTGCAGGCACAATGTGCTTTGCGATCCCATGCGGGCGATCGCATTGCAGCCGGAGGGCGTGGCTACAGCACCATTTACTTCAATGGCCCACTGTGCCCCCTCCAGCCTGGCCAAAAAGTGAGCCGGCCGCAATGCGGGCAGTGCATTCTGGCCAGAATCGGACCAGAGTGCACTGCTTATGGTGTGAACTAACCCTAAGCCCTACGTCCAGTAGACATGTGCGATTCGTTTCGGAAAAATTAGTTTGACAGACGAAATTCGTTAGCGGTAGTCTGTACGCATTTTCGTTTGTGGATGAATTTTCATTGCAGCAAAGTGACAATTACATTTTTTTATGTCACTTTGCTGCAATGAAATGAACGATACCAACAAGAAACGGAAATGAACATTCGTACCGAATACCGCTAACAAATTTAGTCCGAATCCCGAAAAACAAAAAATCTGAATCAAAACAAGATGAAACTAAACGTTTTTTTTTTTCCGGTGCACATGTCTAGTATCCAGCGGGTGACGAAGCCCTGCGGCCAGCAGGTAATGTGACTGTTGGGGGACATTAGAGTGTAAGCTCCTCTGTACAGAGACTGATGTGACTGTGGGGGACATTAGAGTGTAAGCTCCTCTGTACAGAGATTGATGTGACTGAGGGGGAGGGGACATTAGAGTGTAAGCTCCTCTGTACAGAGACTGATGTGGCTGTGGGGGAGGGTACATTAGAGTGTAAGCTCCTCTGTACAGAGACTGATGTGACTGTGGGGGACATTAGAGTGATTAGAGTGTAAGCTCCTCTGTACAGAGATTGATGTGACTGAGGGGGAGGGGACATTAGAGTGTAAGCTCCTCTGTATAGAGACTGATGTGACTGTGGGGGGGGCATTAGAGTGTAAGCTCCTCTGTACAGAGACTGATGTGACTG
>NW_017306712.1:483829-569614 GCF_000935625.1 Nanorana parkeri
CATTAGAGTGTAAGCTCCTCTGTACAGAGACTGATGTGGCTGTGGGGGAGGGTACATTAGAGTGTAAGCTCCTCTGTACAGAGACTGATGTGACTGTGGGGGACATTAGAGTGATTAGAGTGTAAGCTCCTCTGTACAGAGATTGATGTGACTGAGGGGGAGGGGACATTAGAGTGTAAGCTCCTCTGTATAGAGACTGATGTGACTGTGGGGGACATTAGAGTGTAAGCTCCTCTGTACAGAGATTGATGTGACTGAGGGGGAGGGGACATTAGAGTGTAAGCTCATCTGTACAGAGACTGATGTGACTGTAGGGGAGGGGCCATTAGAGTGTAAGCTCCTCTGTACAGAGACTGATGTGGCTGTGGGGGAGGGTACATTAGAGTGTAAGCTCCTCTGTACAGAGACTGATGTGACTGTGGGGGACATTAGAGTGATTAGAGTGTAAGCTCCTCTGTACAGAGATTGATGTGACTGAGGGGGAGGGGACATTAGAGTGTAAGCTCCTCTGTATAGAGACTGATGTGACTGTGGGGGGGGCATTAGAGTGTAAGCTCCTCTGTACAGAGACTGATGTGACTGGCTCAGTGTTGTTCTCTGTACAGCATTGCGGTATATATATCATAATTATCATTCCTCATAATTGCTAATTGTACATGTTACTGCACAGTGTCAGTGCTCCTTTTCCAGCATCCTTAACACCTCTTCTTATCAGTTTATTACCACAGTCTCTTTGCTCCTTCTCCAACTTACTTTAGAGCACTTCTCTAGGTTATTCCACAATCTTGTTGCACCTTTTCCAGCATCCGTCATCACCCCTTATTCTCCATGTTACACCACAGTCTCAGTGCCCCTCATCAATCATCCCTCATCACTCTTTCTTCTGGGTCCCTGTTTCCATGGTACTTCATATTCCTATTGTTCCTTCTCAATCATCACTCAGCTGTTTTTTCCCAATATTTATACCAAAATCATATAATTCCTTCTACCTGAACACCTCTTATTGTCCATGCCACTCCATGGTCTAATTGCTCCTTATCCAGTTTGTTTCACCACCCCTTTTTTCTATGTCATCTAACAATCTTATTGTTCATTCTCTAGAATCTCTCAATACTCCTTCCTCTCATTGTCACTTCACAATTTCGCTAATCTTTTCCCAGCAGCCCTCATCACCATTTCTTCTCTATTTCATTCCATAGTTTTTTCACTTTGTCACTAAAATCCAGAATCCATAAGCAGAATCCATAAGCAACCCCTTTTCTCCTTACTCTACAGTCCTATGATAGTCCTTATGCCTTCAGGTACACATTATAAAATCCCACCAATACATTCACCAATTTGGAAAAGAATTATATAAAAAAGACAATCACATTATATGCACATATGCATGTAGCAGTGACAATAAGAAAGTTAGGCTTCTGAAATTATAGTAATGGGATAGTCAGAACTATAGCAATGCTTTTCTTTAATGTATGCATCCTTCTATATACTCTTTTTTTGTTGGAAAGTATTGAAAATGTTTCACAGATCTTCATTAAAGGGTTTAGTAATTGTTTAGCAATGCTGATTTCTACCAACTTTTCAGCTTATTTTTAGTAAATCAGGGCAACCAGCAATGATGATGTGCAGTAGCCTATATGAACCAGATTTCCTGTAACAGTTGTCATTCCAATGAAATATGAATTGTATTGAGTTACTGCATTTTCCACAATGCTCTTTTCTGCAGTTAATTATTATGCCTGCATATCCTTGCCCATAGGTAAAAAATACTTACACCTACTACCGTCATTATTCCCACAGTACACTAGGCTGCAGGTGTGTGTCTCTCACAATTTTCTTTCACACAGCAGAAATTTGTTTCAGCAATAGCATTGTGTATTAATTTCCTCAGGTGTGCAATAGCCATTTTCTCACCTCTTCCTAAGTTCTGATTCCACAAGGATCTGTCTTTTCTTCTGAGGTGGAGGCGGCGGGAGTTCGTCCTTACCATGCTTAACAAGAATTTGCTCCCTGGTGGTCACCATAGTTACAGTTTCCATTACAGTTGTCTGTGTTAGTGATGTCTGAGTGGTGGTGACAGCCTGTGAAATCTGTGAAAAGTATTGAGACAGAGGTCACACAATATTCCAGAGACTTCAGAGAAGACTGTTTGGAGTGTCAATAGAAAATAATGAGAAATTGCTCTTTGTATGATCAAAGTCTGGCCTCCAGAGCACAATAATATTAAAGGGAGCATACAAACACGGAGTTCCGTCTGGCTCAAATAATGTCAATTCTACATCTGGAGAAAGACACTTTTGATAAAAACTGTTTTGTTTTACACTATAAATCATGTCAGTTTTATTTTTCAGTGGATTACTTACATTAGGTATGACTGTGTATGTACAGAGAGTATAACATTTTTAACAAAACATAGGCACATCTAGACATTGAATAAACCAGAGCAAAAGGTAGTGACTATGTGAAAAAACTGTTTCACACAAAAAGAAATCCCCACTTAAAGTGTATGTATAGCCCAACTTTTCCAGTGTTGGATAGAGAGGTGGAGATTCAAAACTCCTGCAGTTCAGTCTTTGCTTTCTGTGTTTTGAGAGGATTTCACTACATTATGGAGATGCAACAGGAAGTAAGAGGAAATCTTTCCAAAGTGAAGGAAACTCTCCTTTTAGGCATTTGTCCGCTGAACAGGAGTCTACATTGGAATATTTTGTTCTCTCTTTTGTTCTGGTGACATATTGATAACCCATTACTTTTCTGTCTCTGTAACAATAGTCACCTGAAGAAACAGAGGGTGAATCTACCCAGTGAGGATGCAAAGAACAGTAAAAACTTGACAAAGGTTTTTACCCTTCCCCATTCTGTCCAAACTGAAAAATATATGTTTTAACCATACATAAACATTAACTGATCTGACTTCTTTAAACTGAAAGCTGATTGGGTGTGGTGTGCAACTACACTTACATGTAGCACACTGCTGTACTAAAAAAGCAATAAACATTTGAGACCCACTAATAATGTCCTTTAACTTTTTGTGACAATTTTACTTTTTCAGTTTTTCATTAATGTTACGTCATTGATATTGCCATAGTCAGACTGAGACACTTGTTGCATCAAGAGCAGTGAGGTAGCACAGCTAGGGTGTGGGAGTCATGACATTTTGAGAATAGATCTAACTGTAATGCCCAAAATATATGAAAAATATCAGCATACTACTATAGACAAAATATTAGTATTTGGTAGACTAACCCTTAAAATATACACTAAAAATATGTAGAACATATATTATGAAAAGTCTTTGATTTGCAGACTGCAAGGGCTGATACCTTGTGCCATAGGAACAACATTTGTATCTAATAAGCTTGCCTGGGTCCAGTAATATTGTTTACTTCAATAATTGTCAGCAATATTGTCTTTTGTTACTTTAAAACATATTCCAGTAAATATCACAATAATGCTTGAACAAGACATGCTGGTAGGTTAATTGGCTCCTCTCTAAGTTGGCCCTCTATGTATGCATGTGAGATAGGTACCTTAGATTGTAAGATCCTTGAGGGTAGGGACTGATGTGAATGTGCAACTATGTAAAGTGCTGCGTAAATTGTCAGCGCTATATAAATACTTGTATTAAATAAATAAACAATCATTTATCCTGAGCACATAAAAAAATACCCTTCTATAGCTGTTCATATTAGCTGTAATACCTGTCTAAAGTGTATGTCTAGACAAAACCTTTTTCTTTAGTTTTGAAACCCCTTTTCTGTTTCACTATGCTGGAGGGGAATATGAAAAAGCAACACAGACCACAATAATAATAATAATGCTTCTTTATTTGTTTAGTAGGGAAGGGTAGAACCCCTGGCAACATTTTATTGTTGTCAGTATCTCTATTTCAGATTTTCCCTCATTTCCTGTGTGGTGAACTCATTGTCAATGTGACTGACAGTAAGTGAAGGCAAATTGCTCTAACAGAGCCTCAGCTAGCAGTAAAAATCCAGAAGGGTTTTAATCCTTCTGTACTCTATCCAAAACTATATGGCGCACAGCCACAAAAATGCTAAAATGTGGAAACCAATAATTTATCAGATGAAAAAATTCAAACCCATTTTATAGTCACTTGCTTAAAGAATATAGATCGTATACACAGGCTGTTTCGCAGTGATCTGACTTTTACGCAACTCAAGTTATATAAAAGTAGTTGGAAACCCAGTTATGTTGTCATCTGTAATAACTAGGCCTCATAAATACATACTAGCAATGCTATTTATGAGATGTTAAAACTACAAACTGACACCTTTACTCTTTTAGGAAATTTTAACCAGTTTCTGTGGTTGACAGTCTGGTCTACATGATTAGCCCACTATTGTACAGACAGCCTTACTAGCCATTAAGGAGGTGCAGTTAGATGAGAAGGGAAGGGCCAGACTCTTGAACACTGTAGGTAGTTGAGAGTTGCAAATCAGAACAGCCAAGGATGAGCTCCTGAGGTGCTCAAAAGACAAGCCAAATTAAAGTGCAGGTGTCTGGATATGTCTTCTATGTCATATCAATGGAACATTAAAGACTGTTCAGGAGTTGTGATTTACTTTAAAGTATAGGGACCAGCAACAAGGTAACTAAGGCAACCCTAACTACATAACTTTTCTCCTGTGAACAAAGCTTCTGACATGCACCATACAGAAATCTGTAACCACACATTGCACAGCTTATCATGCTCATTGTAGCTGCACTCTATGTCTGCACTGTAGTTTTTGTGTGTGCTACTGAGCTACATTCTCCAATGCTGGCAACAAACAACCACTTTTATGGCCCAATAAACTCTGCATCAGGTCTGCTGAAAATCATCTCATATCAACTAGCTCAAAATTCACATGTGACTGGGTGGTGAAAGAAACCTTTTGATGTTGTACAACAACTGTGCCATTTTAGTGCTTCACTTCGGTTCAGTGTATGTTGAAGTTAAGATGTGACAGACTTTATAATTTGCCTACTTGGACATTGTTAGTAAAACCTACATTTGTTCTTCCATAACTAGCTACCATCCTGAACCCTAATTATGTGTACAGTAGTTTTACGTATAAACCCTCAAGATGTTTCATAAGTTGAGCACTTATGTGGCCATTGTCTCAAGCTTTTTCCACTCGTTTGCTTTTGACTTCTGTTTTGTACATACTTCACTTATTAGTGCATCAGAATAAATCAGACATTTGACATTATTAGTTTATTATGGGAATTGTTTGTATGGATGTACCGAGAAATCAGCTTTCTGAAAGGGTAATTACATTGCCAAGAGTTAAGAAACAATGAGTGCATGTGTGCAGACAAATCAGATTATTTAACTGTTATCAATAAGTAATTGCAAGCAAAAAAATATAGGTTTCAGTGGATAATTTTTAAATTGCTTCGCATAGCACATGTTAAAAGTATAACTGAAGCCAAAACTTTAAGGTTTTAAATAGAGTGGAGAAGGAACACCTGTCAGGTTTTTATTGCTGTCTGTCTGTCTCTATGAGGATTCACCCTCTCTATTTGTCCTGGTGACTTTTATCACTAAAAGTGAAAGTTAAAGAATTCCCCAAATTATGAGTTGTCACCAGAACAGGAATGAATGGGAAATCTTCCAATGGGGACATTAGTTCTGGTGACCACTTCCTGTTGTGACTATCAGACTTGAAGTGAAGGGAAATCTCCCCAAATGGACACAGATGGCAAAAAGCTCATAGGGTTTATAACCTTCTCTTATTCTATCCAAAACTAAAAAAAAGTTTTGGCTTAACATTCTACTTCAAGTGGATTTTCATATTATTCAGATTATTGTTCACACCAGACACATGCAGCTGAGGAGCTGGGACTGAAACAACCACTTATAAGTATGGGCATTCTTACAGCAGTGCTTCTCCTTTTTTTGGTTTGCACCCCTTTCAAAGCAGCTAACACCCCAAATCTAATTTCATGAAAGAACACTACTATTATCCCAGGTATCTCTGAGCGTGAGATGTAAAGGAGGAACATATCATGCATTGCCCATCTACCTTTCCATTTACTTGCGGGAAAGCTGACACTTGTTGTACAGTTGACATTTTTAACTGCAGTTCTATTCTTTCTACTACTTGCCCACACTATCAATGCTTTTTCCAAGAGAGAATACTACCATTTTTTTGTACTTACCAGTGTAGCTAGCTTATACTTAACATTGCCAACAGAGGTGGTAGCCAAAGAGCTAAAATCTTTACTGCTGCAGCAAAGTGGATTTTTTTTCTTGAATGTTTTTTAATTTCTTTGTTTAAAGACTTGCTGTCACGCACATATTTCTTTTAGATGCTTGCAAACATATATTTTCTACACTTTACACACAGGCCCCATCCCCAAAACACTAAGCCCTATGTCACAAAAAGGTAGGTATAGAAAATAAACTATTAGACATGTACACTGGCAAAAAAAAATTTTCGTTTCATTTCATTTTGATTCGGATTTTGTGTTATTCCATTTTTCGGGATTCGGGTGTGAAAGTCAATTCGGATTCGGAAATTCGGATTCGGACAAAATTCGTTAGCGGTAACTCGTTCGACCATTTGTTTTTGTTTCTTATTCGTTTTGTTCATTCGTTCACTGCAGCAAAGTGACATTTGAGGGCAAGAAAATGTTTTTCTCCTTCTCTAATGTCACTTTGTTGCAACGAACGAATAAGAAACGAAAACGAAACGAATGTTAGAACGAACTACCGCTAATTAATTTTGGAAACGGAAATTTGGATTCGTTTGCATTCGTTATATCTGTAATTCGGAATTCGGATTCATCCGAATTTCCGAAAATTCGTCCAAATTTCGTTTCGGAACGAATCGCACATGTCTAGAAACTACATCCTGAATAAAATACATGAAATACATATATGCAAGTGTTTTGTGCTCTACAATATGTAGAAGGTTGGTACTAGCAAACTAGCCAATATAAACAGCCTGGGCGCCACACAAAAAAGGGTATAGGCAGTAGTAAGGTTTCACAGGAGCATACATGCAAACAGCTTACATTTTAATAATCCAATTTTCCAGCAGGTCCCTGTCTGCCTTTCTTAAGAGAGAAAGCCAGGCTGTCAACCCTCAGGCAGATAAAAAAACACCAGTTCATCTAGGTATGTGTTCATTAAAATATAAAAAATGTAAAAGTGTTTTTAAAAGCAACTAGTGTAAATGCCTGAATTTGACTCGATATCAGCCTACTGTAATTCACGTGCAAAACGGAGATTGGGAGTGGAAGAAGCACCACAATGAATGATTGAATTATTCTGCAGTGGTCATGTGCTAGGAAAATGCTGATAGTAGTTATATACTCATATATTGCTTCTCCCTAGACTGTCCCATCACAGGCAGGTGACAGTGAAAAGACTTAGCTGTATTATTTAAATGCAGTGTTAGGTAGGCTGTTTGGCAAAGTTGTGCAAATCTCAAGACTAGATAGATAGAAATGCAAATCATTTGGTGGGTAAGGCAGTTCTCATATATTTAGTTTATCTATATCTTTAGCTATTTGCCTGGTGTTCAGGTTTAAAAGCCCATAAAACTTAGTTTTAGTGAAATATCTGATCTGTGAGCCAAATATCCTCCAGAGAAGCAAGTTTTTGTGAATTGGAGACAGTGAATTTTGTTGGGTTTACTTATCTCTCTTGCAGGCTACAGTATTCATGATTACTTTAAAGGTACATTTTGAGTTATAATAGCTAAAATAAGACAGAGCATTAAAAATGGGTTCTGAAATTGGAGAGCAGTCTACTCTAGTTGCCTATTAATTGAATGCATGCTCAGAAATCCCACCACATGTTTTTAGACAACAGTAAAATGTAAATATTCTTAATATAGTACACTACTTAATTGACTGTGCAAGTAAATGGAAAACTTGACATTAGTAGAACATTTTAAATGTCAATAGCATGCTTAGCTAAAGGTTTATTTTAGGAGCTACTGTTCTGCTATTTCAACTTACATTGCCAATTATTTACACCCTATTAAAGGTAAATATATATCCTTGTTCATAATGGGAAGCCATATTCAACACAGGCTTTTCAGTATCATTCTGCTTCCTGACATAACAGCATTCTTGCTAAGATTTTATTTTCCCTGTTCTGCTCAGATGTTACTGGTGGTTAGAGGATTCTGGAGAACATTTGTGCAAAGTAATATGAAAAATATGCTATTCGAAACATCTTCCAGATTTCCTGGTGAATAATTAAAAATAGAATATCATTCTGTTTCCAGGGAAATGACTAAAAGATTAGGTTTAGCTTCCCTGCCTCTGAACTATAGTGCTACGTATGTGGCATATGAGTCTTGTTCTATCAGTGCCTTATCACATAGTTCTTTTTCTAAAAGATTGCCATTTAAAGGAAAGCAAAAGGACTAAATCAGTGGGCAGGGAAATATCTATTGTATGAAAAGACGGCATAACTACAATTGTTTGCCCATTATAAATGAATTTGAATGGCTATTGCATAGTAGAACAACCTCTACCAGAAAAGGTGTTGCACAAAACAATATAAAGTACAATATACCATATTTCCATTATCATTATACATTTGATGAACAAACTATGAAAACAAATATTATTTACAGCTGGAGCATAACCTTGAAAAGAAGCAATGCTGTGTTTTAGAATTACCAAAAGAAGCATGCATCTTTTCATAACTCAGGAATAATTTCAATTTGTTGTTTAAATATACTACTTTCAAAACTATATGAATTTTATGTTTTACTTAGGAGTGCTCCAGAAATAACCATCTCATATTAACATTGCACACAGCAAGGAAAAACTAGAAGAAAATGCATGCAGATTTTTACAGCCATTGGGTAAATGTGCAGGAAAGCACAAAGTACCATTGCGTGAATTTACTTTGTTTTTGTTTTGATCATCACTAAAGTGGGAAATTCACATGTTTTATTGTAGCTCATGGGAAGGTTACAGCAGCATAAAACCAGGTTTCTGAAAATGGTTTGCTCATGCAGAACTGATGTTGCAAGGCACCTGCATAGAAGGAAAGGTAAAGTAGCTGTATTGTTGTCCTGCCCTTGTTTTGTGGAAAGGTAGTATAGGTGTGAAAAAATAGCCCCAGCGTAGATACATGTTATACCCACACCTGCAATCCACGATTTCTAGCCTGGAATTATTAAAAAATTAAAGTTGCTACTTCCAGTATATTAAACTTTAATTGCTTTAAAGACTAGAGATGAGTGAATCCACTAGTAGGCACTGCCATAGGGACATGAACCAAATTTTTGTAAACACATTGTACAGCGGAAAGAGGGTCTTTTCATGCAGCTTGGAGAGGAACAAAATAACATTGAAAACACACAAATCCTTTCAATAACATGATTGGGGATGCCAGAAAGCTGAATGTGGTACAATGAAATAATATGATTTTTATGGACAGCCTCAACTTCATAAATTGTACTTGGCTATGGAATAGATTTTTTTCATTTAGAAATTGCTTGGCTTACATACAGCAGCACCCCAGTCTGATTTATTTCAGTTTGGATTGATAACCATCAATAGAGGGGGCTAGGGAGTTTCTATCAAACTCTTATTAGGAATTAAGAGACCACAGAGGATACAACAGTGTATAACTTGTCAGCACACAGTTCTTCCACACTTTTATTTTCTTTTTCTTTTAAGCAATCAAGCATTTTGCAAACAAAAGGCATCTCCTAAAACAGATGGTCAAGAACAAGTGGATACTGTGCTATGAATTAAAATAAATTAAAAAAGGACCTGTCAAAAAAATAAAGAGACCCACAAATGAAATAAAACATTAATATTCATTTTTTAACATTCAACATTCATTTTTATAGGGAAGACTAGCCGAAACAAAATTACAGTTTCACCTAAAAATAGTTTAACAACATGAAATAAAAACCAATATATCCACACAATTAATGAAGACTGCAAAATGAATAACGGATTAAAAAAAAGCAATAGTAACAAAACAAAAATAGTGTGACCTAAAATAAAGGCCCTAATAATGAATAAACTCTACATAACCCTAAAATTAAAAACAAAACCACTGCATCCCTGAAACAAAAGTCCATGTTTTTAAAGGTAAGCCTTGCGGCAAAAATAAACGTTGTTATATATTCAGCATGCTGAAAGTGAATGCTGACCTCAAATAAAAAAAATAAACAAATAAAATTAACCTCCTAATCTTAATAATAAAAGGGCATCAAAGGGCTTGCTTGTTGGCAGAGCTAGGAATCAGATATGAAGTAAAGTTTCTGTAGGGTTAAAATTCCTACTTGCCTCTCATTCTTTTGTAATGTTAGGTGGGGTTATGATGGGTGAGGGGCTTCTCCAATATATGTTATTGAAGTCAATGAGAGAAATGCAATCCTTACATTTCAGTCCTAATTCTTTCTATGTGAACAGATCACTGTGAAGATGCTGAGAAAAACCTGAAATCAGCCATGTTGCCTTCTACAAAACATCTAAAAAGGTAGTAAATATTTTTTACAAATATTTTTTTCAGTATGGCTGACTAGATACACATAACAAACATATATAGGGTGTTTTCTCAAACTTGACTGCAAAAGTAAAAATACCCTTGAAGTAAATGAGCTGCCAGTGCATCAGAATGTATATAAAATAGGCATGCAACATTTTTTTCAGATGAAGCACATCACAATGCACAGTATTTTGTGTGGTGTACTTCAATGTACATTTGTCAGAGATGCGTTGCCTTTTTGTTTTTGGATTCATTACAAATAAAATGCACCACACAGGGATCCCAACCTGAAATAAGTCATTTCAGGGAGTTGCCCTTCTTGTCTCAGGGAGGTGCCCTCTGTCAACCCCCCCTGCAGGGGGGAGGGGGTTGCAACAACAAGGAAAAGAGCACCTCCTGAAATGAAATGATCTGCTGTTTTTTTTAGTGTTCTGACAGCTGCTGCCGTCAGGGAAAGAAATGGCATAGGAACTAATAGCTAGATTGCTATTGGCTATTTCAATTTGCAATAGCCAATAGCAAGCTGGTTATTGCAACCGCCCTCTGCTGCTGTCAGTCAGCAGAGGTGGACCCGATGGAGAACTTCAGGTCCACCTCTGCTGATTGGCAGCAGCAATGGGTGGGTGCAATAGCTAGTCTGCTATTGGCTATTGCAAATTGAAATAGCCAATAGCAATCTAGCCATTAGTTCCTATGCAGTTTTTTTTTCTGAGTGATGGCGGCCGGCAGCCCAGATGTCAGGAAAAAAGGCACTACGGAAATGTTTACTCCTCTAGATCGAGCAGAGTAAACCTTTCCGGGAGAAAATGTTTTTCTCCCGGCTGTCCGGTAGCCGTTATCTAATAGCGGGAGACTCCCGGAACATCCGGGAGAGTTGAGATGTCTGGCGCCACAATACACTAACATCACACGGTGCATTGTTTAAACTCTACAACACACAGATGGGCTAATGAATAATACAACTTTATTGTGTAGAAATGTGCAGAGTTAATTTATATTTATATTTTAAATGCAGGGAATGTAGGACCAATAGAGGTCAGATAGTAATTAAGGGGAGTTTGCAGCACATGGACATCAGTTCTTTCTAGTAGTAGTTCAGGCTTCCTTCACTGCCATCTCTTGCAGCCATTTGGCATATATTTCAGGGTAAAGGTCCCCACACACCTTACGATAATCGTACGATAATCGCTGGAAATCCCGCGATCGTACGATTATCGTAAGGTGTGTGGAAGCCGTGCGACCTTTACTACTGTAAGGTCGCACGACTTTAAACTTACGAACATGGTTCAAAACCCGCCGAGCATTGTGGGGTCTGTAGCATTTTCGTAAGATAAAAGCCGGACGGGCCGGTGTGCGCAAGCGCACACTGCCCGTTCGGCATTGCGGTCATCGGAAGCCCGCCCCTCGGGGGGCATGGCTTGCAATCATTGCAAGTACGATCTGCCTATGCAAGATAGGCAGATCGTACGTTTTTTTATGTACCTTACAACCATTGCAAGACAAAAGTCTTGCGATGGTTGTAAGGTGTGTGCCCAGCCTTAGGGACCACTTGAAGTCTGACAATTGCTGTCAGCTGGCTTCAAATACTCCCTGCTAAATCCTGAGAGTGTGTAAAGGTGGCCATACACTGTACAACCATCGCAAGACCTTAGTCTTGCGATGGTTGTAAAGTGATTAAGAAAACATACGATCTGCCCATCTTGGACAGGCAGATCGTACTCTCGATCATCGCAAGCCCTCCCCCCTGAGGGGCGGGCTTCCGATGACCGCAATGCTGAACGGGCAGTGTGCGCGTACCGGCCCGTTCGGCATTTGTCTCCCGAGCACCGTTCAAACCAGCCGAAAATCGTACGATCCTCGGCTGGTTTTCTAGCATGCTCCTTAGACAAAAGACGTGCGACCGTACAGTAGAAATGGTCGCACATCTTCGTTCACACTGCTCGATTCTCGTACGATCGCGGGATTTCCCGCGATTCTCGTACGAGAATCGAGCAGTGTATGGGCACCTTTACAGGGACAAATAAAAGAGCCCTTTAGTTAAAAGGAAAGTGGACAGCTACTGTATTTTTTATGCATATCATTATGCACTTTCAGGATCTAGGAGACAGAGGTTAGGCAATTGACAAGACAGCAACTGCTGGACATCAACTGTCACCTAACGCTCAAGCAGAACTGTAAAGCCTGTGACACACTGCACGCAGAGCCATGCAGAGTGAAGCAAAGCTGTCCGGCAAGGAGCTTTGCATGCAGTGTGTGAGCTGAGTGCAGTCAGATGATTGACTGCACCTTCAGCCAATCGGCTCATGCGTAACAACCAGCCAGACGGCGCATGCTGACGCGCGAGTTTATACGTGTGAGCCGATTGGCTAAGGATGACATTTTTCATCTCGGCACGCTCAGCTATGCGAGCTCTCACAAGCTGATGTGCCGAGGAGAAATTTACAAGACACACTGCTCGCGAAGGCAGCTCGCCACTGCTCCGCGCTGCTTTGCGTGCAGTGTGTCACAGCTTAAGGCTCAGACAAATGACCAGAAGGTGGTAAAGAGAGCCTGTACAGCTATTCACTGCTTCTACAACCACTGCTATGTTGTGCTGCTGTTCCTACCATCCTCATAATTGCTTTCAAGATTCTCTGGAGTTGTTAAACTTTAACCAAAGAAGGGTTTGTAAAATTTTTGATACAGAAAACTAGGTTTTATAGAATCAATGGCAAGTGGGATCTGATGCCATAACAGGCACATAGGGTTCATTACTTAACCTACTTATGACTATCTCTTCAAATCTTGTGATCTGTCCCTCTAAATAACTAAAATTGACCTTCGTTGACTATACATTAAGGATATATTTAAGTCTCAACAGTGATTGTAAGGTGAATGTGAAAAATGTGACAGCTCTTTTTTGCAGGAATGACTGATCAGTGTTTCAGACAGCTTCTCAGTCACATGTCTTTCTGTCCTGGTTGTTGACTGGTATAAGGTGAAGCATAGTCAATAGATTTGGAAAAAATGCGTGAGTGTATGGGTAAAATTATGAACCCTTTGCAGTCAGGTGGTCATGCTGGCTCTATAATAGAGCCAGTTAAGTACCTGGAAAAAAACGATGGGACTGGCTGTAGAGTTAGGTACTGTTCTCCCTTTGTGGATTGGCAAAGTCATTGGGAGATGAGAGTTGAATCTGGGGTTGTCTACTTTCCCAGTTATTGGCAAGAAACAAGAAAGTTTAACTACCCTGGAGAAGGTTTAGACAGAATTCAACATAAGTTGTTCCAAAGCCCCTGGCAGAGAGGCACTGTGAGTACTCAAAATGGTGAGGACTGTGAGAAAGTTCCAGTTTTGGCAGGTGAAATCTCCTGTTTCTATTAGGTCAGAAAGTACCTTATATGAGACTGTGTATAGTATACTAAACTTCCTCAAAGAAGTTTCATTTAAAGAGACAAACTATATAATTTAGAGACGTATACTGTAAAGCTCAGCTAGTGTGGAGGCTCTTTAAGTGGGACAACATTGTTGTATAGTTCATTAATGTCTAAGGTATCAAGGGCATTGCTCTATATTGCCACCTTTTCTGCTTGAAACCTTTTTCATGTTATTGTTCAGCAGAAGTTAGCAAGTGCATGTTCTTTGTGTGATCCACATTTCCAATGCCATACTGCTTCAGTGCAAACCAGTATGTGTTACAAACTCTGTGTTTACACATTATTAAATACTGACTGTAAAGCCTTCTAACAAGTGCAAACAATTTGACATTCATATATCTTCTATATTGTCAGATATCACTACTTTTAGCAAAGCATGTCTTTAGTAATTACTACTTTGAAACATTAAAATATACAAATGTGACATCAAATGAGATGCATTTACTATAATGATTTATTTAAAGGATAAATAATTATCTGTTGAGTTGTGTTGAGACTATGTAAAACTTTGAAGTGTAATTTTGCTGCTTTTAGGCTGTGCAGTTTTATGCCAGGACCCAGTAGTGAAGATATTGCACAAAGATTGTGGCATTCATAGCTGTAATGTTTGATTGGTATATTATGAACCAGAATTTACTTGATGATATCCATGTATTTTATGTAGCAAGAATGTGGATGCAGAGCTCAGGTATATTTTATCTTTTCATTTATTGACTTAGCAATTGGCAATTTGTGCGTTAGAATGGTAGGTGGGACAGTTTAATGATTTCTTTTAATGGTGTCCATATGTCTCTTTCTCATCAGGGCAGGTTGTAGACAGCTGAATAACTTCAACAAAATGAGTACCTTTTCATGATTAAATGTTCTCCGCTAGAAATTTAAAAATATTTTCAGCAGGCCGGTATTTTATAGATGACAAAGACAAGGAATGTTAAGGGGTTTTTTTTCCCTGCAAGCAGTTGTAAACTCAACATTTGGTCTGCAAATGCATGTTGGAGAGAAAAAACACAGTGTACCTACCCATAAATTTGTTTTCAATTATTTAATTGCTTATAAATTAGGTTACTAATTTAAATTCTCATGTTGTTAGGCTGCCACAAATTGACTGAAATTATCTTGAGAGTCTCTGTTGTGATCTTTGAGGGTGGATTAAATCACAAGAGCATGTAAATACTTTAATGTCCATAATCTGGACACTGGTGTGCTTTAAGATGACTTTAGAAAATAATATTAAACTTGAATTAAAGTACCCTGATACACTTAAAGCTGAACTCTGGGCAGCATATTTTCTTTATCTCTATAAATGTAATGTCATACCTTTCAGAAACACAAGTATTCCCCAATAAGAACTGCCCTCTGGAAGCAGTCCCCTTAATTTCCATTTTGTAAGACTGGTAGCCGCTATGCCCACTATTTTACTAGTCACCAGTCTTTTAACACCCCTCTGTAGTACTATTTTCAGTGAGCAGCGATGAAAATACATCACCACTTGCTGTAGTGAGAGGATCTGGGGGTTATAGGCTCAGGGTCTGACCTACCCAAAATCATTGCATCATTTGATTAGGAGTATCACCACCCACTGGATTGGCCACCTGCCCCCAAGATCGGCAACAAAGGAATCACTGGCATTGTTGCAATTCTACCTAAAATCTGTTTAATGCTTTATTGATGAGGGAGCATGCTTAGTGACTATGTTAAACCGCTGGTTTGTATCTACCTATAACCTATAGCAGGGATGACCAATCTCCGGCCCTCCAGCTGTGGTGAAACTACAAATTCCATGAAGCATCTCTCTCTGGGAGTCATGTCTGTGGCTGTGAGAATCTTGCAAAGCCTCATGGGATTCGTAGTTGCACCACAGCTGGAGGGTCGCAGTTTGGCCATCCCTGACCTATAGGAACTGTTGCCTTCTGTGCATAAAATGATGCAAAGATACTGGGCAGGTAAGGCAGGAAACTGATCCACCCTCTATCATTGCATCATTTTTCTGGGAGTACAACCACCCACTGAATCAGTTAACTGCACCCAATCCCACCCACAGTCACATGATGGAAATCATAGTTTTTACAGGTGTCGCCACACAGAGAGTGGAAGTGAAAGCCCTGGTTGCTTGATACCTCCTTCGGGTGCCTGGCCGTAACTACACTTTTTTAATGGAAGCTATGATATTCCAGGATGTAGAAAGGTATGAATGTCCTAAACAGTGGCTTTTTTATATAAAAATTAGAAGATTTATTATGTACAATTAACGGGAGTAGTGCAGCAAATTTACTTTATCCCATTGTCCAGCTTTACGATTCTTGCTTCGTCTTAGTACCAAAGCTTGTTTAATAGCAAGCTTCTGGTTGCATGGTCTGGCTTAGGTTCTAATTAAGCAAACTGTACTCCTCACAGTTTAAAAGCAATGTGACTACACTAAACATTCACAGCCGTGTGCTAGCCATGCCACATTATTGCTTCCTTGAAGGTACCCATGGGTGCCCCAGGTCTTTTACAATCCTATCAATGCCCCTGCCTTAATGCACAATAGCACATATTAGCATGTTGTGCTGCCATTCATTTTTAATGGCTACCCAGCTCTGACACATATTTGTTACAGCACATCAGAATGCACGGTAACACACTACTGTACATTGTAGTGTGCTGTATCAGAAAAAAATACTGCGTTTCCATTTTTTGTCTGGTCATGCGCTTTGGCAATTCATTCAAAAATAATGGTCTACCTTTAGAAAACACTGTTCCACATGCAATATTACAACACGCAGGAACTGAAAAGTGTGACTGGACCCTACATGTTTAACACGTATGCACTTTTGTAAGACATAAACAACCCTATGAAAATTCAGGGCTAATTAGTCCCAAAACTTGCCTAAGATGCTGTCATCACCATGAACCAACAATGCTGTCATCACCATGAACCAACAAATTACAAGAATCAATTATTATGATGTTATACATTTGTTTTTGTTTTTGTGGCGGGGAAAGGTGATGGCTAAGGCTACAGGGTGGCCAGGGGAGTACTGATTATACATGGAGTATCTGGGATAACTTGTGACCATCCTGTTAAGTTACTATAAAGAATTGACACCTCTCTAGCAGAATTCACAAAGTGGCTTGTATTAAGAATTTAAGAAAATCTAGGTAAGCCTTCTTAAAAAAAATAAAAAATTGTTTTCTAATCATTGTTGTACCAGCACACCACATTTTCTAAGGCTAACAGACATCCATGTGTGACACATTTTCTGAGATGTACAGCTACACTTGTGAAATCCACTCTGAAATAAATGTACCTGCTCAGCACCTCATGTTCTCATCATTCTGGCGTTGGAATCACCAGTTAATTTATATTCAGCAAGCATACAGCTTTCTCTGGTATTCTCTAGTTTTCTCTATTCTATTTTCCATGTAACATCTTGCAAAGCTTCCTTTTGCATTCTTGCTACCTATATTTATAAGTAAATTCTTATAAACATCAGAAGCTCTTACTACACACAGGACATCTCCTGGGGGCTTCTGGTCTAACTGCCTCCTGTAGTTTCTATCAAATCCTATGTCTCTCAATGTAATAGCAGGCACAAGGTTTAGATTTTTGGTTATAAAAAAGCAATTTCTGACCCTTAATCAAGCATACAAATTCAGCATTTTTCACTTGCTGACTCATGGCTAGTCCAACAGGTCCCAAAGATAAAATTTTCCCTAGGGCTTTTTCATACCAACGTGCTGAGGTAACCTTAGTTACACACTAATTATTCTAAATGAAACTCCAATGGAACTTGTGCTGCAACACACAATAGCACACAGTAACCCACAAGTTGTAGGAAACTGCTTTACAAATAATAGCATGTGCACTTATTTTTGGTGCATTTTGCTGCCATATGCGGTTCATTTAAATGAATGGGTTGCCTTAATGCAACACACTTTAATGCACATACTCTAAAGCACCATAACAGTTTGACTGAGCCATTACACAAGGCATTAATTGTAAAAATTAGTTCTGTAGTTTGTGTGTTGATACTGAAATTCTTGGTGAGACTGGTATATTTATTACCATCAACTTAACACAGAGTCCATCAATGAAGCTCACTAACATCTTGATTCAATTTTTCATGCCACTTTCATACCTGTATGACATTACTTACCTCTTGACAATTTTTGTCTTATTTCACTAACACCTTTATAATCATGAAAATAGTTATCTTACTGTCTTATGATTTTGATTAACATGTCTATGTAAACAGAACTTACAAGTGATAGATGCTCAACTAATAAACACAGCACTGCTGTTGGTCCTTTGTGCTTAAATATTTCCTTAAGAACATCAAAAAAATTACAATCATAATGGAAAACTAAGGAAACCCCCTTTTTATCTCTTAGGCTAAAAGTTTAAAATATATTTTTTACACTGTACACCTCACATACACAAACCAGGCTTCTGTTTCCCAGATTTGCAAAGATGCCACCTGGTCTTCTGTTCACACATTCACTAAATTTTAACTAGATGAATAATCAGGCTTCATCTACTGCCATCTTTGAATGTAATGTCCTTCAGGTGGCTCTGTGAGCTTCCAGTTTACCTGTTTTTTCACAGGTCTGTTAACCACTAGTAAGGGCATTTTCTTACTATTTGCGCACACATGATAAAATATAAATGTTTGGCTAAAAAACAGCTTCAAACCCCCAAACAATGATATATGTTCTGAAAGCAGAGGCACTGTAGAATACAGAAATACTAGTTGCAAACTGTTATGTTGCACAGTTTTTGCACAAATGTTTATCAAACCAGTATTTTTAGGAAAAAATCTCAGCACAGGGATGGCGGTGCCCAGGGAAGCCAACGCCGGTTGGTTGCGGCGGGGGGGGGGCGCCGCACAGTAAAAAAGATCCGGCGGCTGTAGAGACGCCGGATCACTTGTACATTGACAGCAATCATCTGCTCTTGAAACAATACCAAAAACATGGCTGCTGTAGCAGCCGTGTTCTTTTTTTTATCCACTTCTGCTGGCTGCCGTCTATAGACGTATTGCTGCCCGGAAGTGTTTAAGGTGCCCATACACCTTACAATTATCTGGAGATTTTTGTCTGCAATTGCGTTTTTATCCGAAAATCTGCCAGTTGATGGGAAGTGCACAACTGCAATTACTGTACAACTGGCAGATTTTTGTCTTTCAAGCAGGCTATAAAACTTTTGTCTAGTTTGACAAAAATTGACAGGTTAGTGACGTTGTTGTACAACAAAAATCTCAAGATGCAAACGGCACATGCTCAAATGAAAATCTGTCCTTTCAATTAATGAAAACCGGCCAGGTTATAGTGCTGACGATCGTTAATTGCGAACGACATTGGTCTGTGCATGATTGGCTAGTTGTAAGAAAATTGAACAAGGGTAGGATGTTTAGACAAAAAAAGTTGTACAATGGTACCTTTAAGCTGGCCATACACTTATATATTATCTGCAGATTTTCTATGGTCAGATGGAAAAAGTGCAACAGATTCCTCCATCTACGCTAAACCATGTGGAGGAATCTCCCACTGGGCCAAACTTCAGTATCTTGCTAGTCGGCCCCACTGGCTCTCAAAACACCTGAACAATGCCTGCATCCAATAAGATTGTACAGGTATTTTGAGCGCAAGAGGGGCCGACTAGCAAGATACTGAAGCTTGGCCCAGCGGAAGATTCCTCTATCCACACAGTTTAGCGTAGATGGAGGAATCTGTTGCACTTTTTCCATCTGACCATAGAAAATCTGCAGATAATCTATAGGTGTATGGCCAGCTATAGAGTTTTTTTTTTTTGCTATGTTGCCCACCCCTTAGTTGAACTACTTTTAGGCATCTCATACATCTCAGAATCCCTCTGACCCTATGTCCCTTAATTAACAGTTCAGTAAACAGGAAATTTGACTTACCTTTAAATCCATTTCTTTGATAGCATTAATCAATGTGAGAGATTGTATCTTGGCTAACAGTTTTTTTTTTTGCCAGTGTCCAATTCTCCTGTATGCAGCAAAATAGCCTACATGTCTCAAAATTCTTCTTATCCTGTGTCCCTTAATAAACTCCAAGTAAAGACTTTACAGTAAGTCAAAAATCCCGTTTTTTTCCCGGATCAAAATTAATGCTGGTTATAATTTGGAGGTATTGCAATGTCACAACAATTTCAAATGCAGGAAAGTTGTGCAAAGAATGTTGATCAATGCTTATCTGCAAGCACCCAAAACAAGGCTGCCTGCTCTGTCCCTAACTCTAATTCACATTGGCCAGTTCTCTTATCCCTAACATCATCAAAAGTGGCAGATACACTCCTGTGCACCAAAGGGTAGGTTTACATGTGAATTAAAAAAAACAAAAAACATTCCTGTTATTGGTTTTTTTAACTTGAACTTTTTTTCTTTTTCATAGGGTTTCTGAATCAGCACCATCTGTTTGAGCAAGTCTCAATTGACCAGATCTACTGATCGATTAATTGATTTGCACAGATTATTGGTCTAGTTCTTCTTGTTGTTAGCATATGCACAGATTATATCACTGTCATAATAGACCTTTTTGCATTTTTTAAGGATGTAGTACATTCCTAGAAATTATGCTTTTTGGCTCCTTGTTAATATTTTAAATAACAAAGCTTGTGAGCTTAAATAGCATTACTTGCTGAGGTTTTCCACAGCATTTAACAACTCCTACACCGTTTACATGAGATGTCATGCACAAAAAGTATGGAATGTAATGTGAAATATAATTAGCTCTGAGTGGCAGAGGATAAGCAACATTTTCGTGGATGGAAAATATTTTGTCAGACTGTATCTGGCTTCTGTTGGATGCTGAATTAATATTATGCATTTAAAAGGAAAACTCCACTTTTGTTAAAAAATGGTTTACAAGTCATTTTGAAATGTATTATTATTAGAAATGGCAGATGCTATAATTTTCTAAAACTGTCAAAAACTCAAGTGCCATATGACAACCTGGATGCATTGTATACACTGTTGGTATAAAGAATGCCCTCAGACATTTGCTGCTTGTGTGATTGGATCACTTATTTTCTAAGTCTTCAATAAGATACCAGTCATACTTTAGGCATCCCCTCACAACCAGAATTTTATTTTTGGTGAGATACTCCCTAAGTTTGACTACTTCTAAAAGGTATGCAGACACTGCAGCTTTCCTCATCAGAACACTGAGATTTCACCAGGTGGTTATAATAGCATTTATAATGGTGGCTAAAACTCCCATTTAGGAATTAATCTGAAAAGGACATGGTGAAACAGAACTTTTATTGCAGAAATGATATATGAACCTGAAACAAAGTTTGTTAAAAATCCGGCAAAGTTTATATTTCACCCAACAAAAGTGAAGTTACCTTTAGTCTTCATACTGTTGCTAACCTGAGCTCCATTCTAGGACAGTGGGCACCACAATTTGGCAAACGTTACCTTTTTATTAGGGCTGGTAATTATTAAAATTTTCGTGTTTGATTAATCAAATTTTTTTTAATCGATTAATAACGCACGTACAGATCCAACTACATTGGCCTGTACACATACAGCACAGCAATGAAGTAAGAAAATGAACTAGGATCACACTAATCCAGCACGTTATTAATCTCACGGGCCCACTCAATATGGCCGCCGCTTGAGTGGGAGCGGATCGCCGACGGGACTCCCGGAAGCCGGCGGAGAGGAGTGTTTTCATTAGCGATCAAAATAATTTTAATCAATCAAAACGTTTAACGATTAATCAAGAAATTAATCTTTAATTTTCACAGCCCTACTTGTTATCCCACTTCTTTCACCTTACAGAGAATTGGAGCTTGCTGAAATACCTAATTTCCAGGTTATGGGGAGGGTAGACATGTGTTTCTCCCCCTTACATGAAAGCACACACTGCCTTATGAACTTATAAGCAAGCACAATCACTGTCAGGTGGCAGTAAGGGAAGGGCCCTATGAATATGCAAATACTGACATTTAAAAGTCAACTTGTTCAGGCTATAGTGGTGTTTTTAAGAGCACACAACAAAAAGTATCTAGCACTTTATGGTGAACATTGTGCTTGCCCTGCCCAATACCAGCCTCGCCTCTTTTTCAATGTTTTTCTTGTGAATGGTGTCCAAGATCCATATGCTCTTCTATATCCTTTAAAGCTCACGCCTTCCCTCAAATTCAGGATGTATACTGCACTAGACGTGTGCGCCGTCAAAAAATGTGTTCTGTTTCGTTTCGGAATATCCGTTATTTCGTAATTCGTAAGTGAACTCAATTCGGATTCGTACGAAATACGAATTTTCGTTAGTGGCGGTTATATTTCGGAATTCGGATTCCGTATCCGAATTTCGGATTTAAAAAAAAAATACCTTCAACTCCAATATAAATGTACTTTGCTTTTTACCTTCAATATAACGAATGTTCGTAATGGAGCGAAAATACGTCAACGGAATTTCGTATTTCCTGCCTGTATTTGTAATGCAACTCTCAGCAGCAGAAGAGAACCTCTCTGATTGGTCAACCAAAACGAAATACGAATTCCGTTAACGGATTCCGCATTCCGAATTCCATATTTCCGTATTTCGGACTTTAAAAAAAACTACCATCAACTCCAATATAAATGAACTTTGCTTTTTACCTTCAATATAACGAATGTTCGTAATGGAGCGAAAATACGTCAACGGAATTTCGTATTTCCTGCCTGTATTTGTAATGCAACTCTCAGCAGCAGAAGAGAACCTCTCTGATTGGTCAACCAAAACGAAATACGAATTCCGTTAACGGATTCCGTATTCCGAATTCCGTATTTCGGACTTTAAAAAAACTACCATCAACTCCAATATAAATGTACTTTGCTTTTTACCTTCAATATAACGAATGTTCATAACGGAACGAAAATACGTCAACGGAATTTCGTATTTCCTGCCTGTGTGTGTAACTGTGTATTGTAATGCATCAGCAGCAGCGGATCCGTATCTCGGATTAAAAAAAAAATCTTGTCATGTTGTTCAACCTCATTTACAGGGGTAATATTAGTTCCTGTCTCAAAGAAATTCAGATCCGAAATTCGTTAACGGAATTTCGTATTTCGGATATAATTCGGAAACTGCCATTCGGATTTCGGATGCTCCGAAATTCGGAATTTCAGGAAAATTCGTACGAATTTCGATTCGTAACGAATCGCACATGTCTATACTGCACATTCCTTTCTGGTCTGCCCTCTTTTGGGCATGATAACCAGTGTCCTAGAACCCACATGCAACATATTTCTCCACCCCCCAGCAGGTTCTAATCTGCTCTGTTTCTTAGAATGCGGTGGCACACATTGTTGATGTGCACCTTTCCTCTTATGTCCTGTCCTGAGGCCAATTCACCATTCACATGATTTAAACTTCAGCAGTGAAAGGGGACAGGATTGTATTGGAGACATATATTACTCTGCATGTTGGGGATTGAGTTTAACAACCTTACTAAAATTACAGATTCACTTTAGGAACAATATCCAGAGTCTATGTCTATTCTAAATATGGCATTTTGTACATTTAGCTAGATTGCTCTGCATCCCATCTAAGTCGATTGATGTGTACAGTCAGAAGATAAAAGTACCGATGGGGGCGTGGCGTGCCCCCGCAATGTGAAGGAACTCCGCTACACACGGTCCCTGGAGAGCATACAAAAGCTACCATACTCACCCCCTCTGTTGTGGTATCCCTGGCATCACAAATACAGTAATAGTTGTATGAACAGGAAAAAAAAGTATTCAGATATAAACTGAATGGCAGTTAGGGATGTGGTAAAAAGGAAAATGAGGTTAATAAGTTAAGTTAAGGAAAGATATCTTTTGAAAGATAAGTATTTTCATAAGTATCCAGAATTAGTTGTATTACTTAAAAATGATTGTCAGAGATAATCTATATAAGTTTAGGGGTGAGCATGTGTGGTAAAAAAATATTAAACAACTGATGGTGCTACCAAGAACATGCTTTGCTTTGGCATGCACACCTTTTACTAACAGAACATGCACCTCAACTTTTCCCTTTTTATTTTCCTAGACTATAGTTTGTGTTATTTTTACACTGTGATTTCTTATTATATAACAATATATTTATCATTTTCTGACTAAATATCTCTGCTGATAATGGTATGTGTGCATTTTTTAGAATGCAGTGCTCAGGATCAGGGACTTAGCTCCCCCACTTATACTCCCAGAACAGCACCAGAGAAAAGTAAATTGTTTAAACTCCCCCGTGGACAGTAGATCTTGAGTGTGTGTGTGGGGAGGGTGGGAGAATACGTGGAACTATGGGCTCCCCTTAAAAAAATATGTGCTACAGCACTTACATATACGTGCATATGCATTTACAGTTTCTCTCAGTCTCCCTGAAAAGTCCCACAAATACCTGTTGAGCCTGCCAGTGAAATTCACCTAAGGCAGCTTCATGTGACATATTAACTGGATTTGTGTCTTGTTTAGACTGTCATACAGCAGTTGTTAATTGTACTGTGTACACACAAATGAACTAGTGTTATAGCAGTAAACATTTTGCAATGGTTAATTCTAAAAATAGCAAAAGAGCAGTACGTTATTAACAGGCAAACTGTTTGTTGGTATCTGATGCCTTATTCAGTTGATTTATCCAGTATTTATCCAGTTGATAACAGTATGACTAGCTCAGTCAACAATAGTATGATCTGCAGCTTCTGATGCATTTAGCTAGAATTTTTCTAAATTTGGAATTAGAACAGTGTTAACATAATGCTGGTTGACTACTGAAAGCCCCATGACAAACAAGCTAGTAGTGTTTTTATGAGGATCATTGCTGGATTTATGGATAACACTATCGATTATCAAATTTGGAGACCAGCAGTGTGACATGATTGTGATTACAGGCTTGCTTGGTGGACTCGTTTGATACTGGAACTGCTACATCTGAAACTAATCTTATGTTGTAATTCATTATTTTAATGCACTGCTCAGCCCTCTGCACACCATTTTTTTCTGTTTTTTGTCAAAGTGATGACATAGTATTGTTATTGTAACATGAAAAACTTGCACTCTTTCCATGTCTACTACGCTAATAGAATAGAAGAGGCATGCCCCCACTCAAGCTGTATATGCACAGTATTTAATTCTGATAATGCGACAGGTGCTAGTGAACAAGGAATAGTAGTGAGGAAATGTTTCCATTTAGGGTACTGTTTTCAGTGTGCAAGGAACTAAATACAAATCTGTAAGTTGTATGTATTACCAAGGCATCTGATGAACAAGGTTTCAGTTGGGTTAGCTGTAATTAAGCTTGAACATTTGAACAGCTGTCGGACTCAGTCTGCAGTTCACTACAGGCAGCTGTTCTGCTTTAAGGGACAGAAGAAGTAAAGACAGATAGGACAGAAAAGCATAATGTGACTGAAGAAATTAATTCTTCTGCCAGCAGCATTTATAATAGTAGAGTTGATTCAGGACAGCTTGGTGGTGAAGACCTGTTAGAGAAAAAGTCTAGTCAGCTTATATTGTGTACATGATCTAAGACCTTGGTGGCATCCTGTGTCATAAAAGGTAGTGTTTAAGAAATTTTTTTGATATAAAAAAGCAATACATTCTGTTTAGTGACTGAATGTGATACTGGAAGGAAAGGTCAAAGATGATATCTAGATTGGCAGAATAATAGGTAGGAATAATGATTTTGTTTTTTGACAGTGTAAAAGCTGAGTGGGTTTAGGGTCAAAAGTGAAGCTGGATAAGTGAGGTCTAGATATCTATTTCACTTGATTCTTACCTAATAAAAGGAACAAAAAATGAATGTGGTAAAATAGAAGAAAAGCTTGGATTCCCTTGGCAGCTTAGTGTGGCAAAGAAAATAGCTATTTTCAGAATTAAAGATGACGTCATTTTTATTGAACTCCTGAATCTTTTACTCAAGTATTTCTAAATATTGATAACCATTTAGGTAAACCAAACTGTAGTGTATTGTTGCAGTCAGGTGTCAACAATTACCAGCTTGGAGTACATACCAAGCAAATGTAAACATTTAAACGTTGCCAGTCAATATACACATATATACACCTATGCTTGCTTAAAAAGATATCTAGAAACAGAAGCAAAGCATAGACATCCAATACCCATTGCTTTTCTTATACTTTTTTTGTGTGTGAGCCCACAGCTTGTATGCTGCTGTTTAGAAAAATACTGATGAGTCAAAACTTCATGCAACACACTAGCATGCAATAGTATTTATTTTTGCTCTGAATGCACCTTTCAAAGAAACCTTGTTAAATGATAGTTTGGCAAATGCAGTCCCTCCCCTAGGGGCTACTTATACATATTTTTGCACAAGAGTCACACAATTTTCACCCATGATTCCCATAGTAATCGAGTGAAAGTTATGTCGATCTTGTGTGAAAAAAATATTAATTAATTGACACCTTAGTCTCTCTTGTATCATTATACAAATATTACTGATGAGCATATTTATAAAATAGCTGTGAAAAGCTCTGTTCTTTTGTTGCATGCTGACACCAATACTCCAGTAATATGTTTCCTTTATGTTAGACTGTGTCTCTAGTACAGGAAGTGAGGAGTAATCTCCCTATTGGACACAGACAGCAAACAAAGACAGGGCTTCCAACCATATTCTACTTTGTCCAAAACAAAAACAAAAAAAGGCTTTAGATATAATTAGGAAAGATTTGTAATTTAAAAAAATACCTGTGCACATTATGCCTTGAGAAGCCAAGACAGGACATTGAAAACTTTTCTGCTTAGCTACAGTATGCTATGCCATATGTGCTTTATAAACCTTGTGAATTAACAGATTCCTTTTGTCAGCTTTTCTGTACTCCACTCTGAGACAAGCAAGGCACAGTTCATACCTACCAAAATACCAGTTCTGTCTGAGGCCAGTTCTGACCCAGACATAAATATTTTAATGTAATGAGAACTACTGTACATAATCATTCTTTTGTGAAACTGCATATGCAAACAAAAATGATTTTTTTGTGATGTACAACCTACCTTCTTGGTAATGTTCTCCAGTTTCTGCACAAGATCATCCCACCTCTGAGCAAAGTTCTCCAGCCTGGCATCATTTTTCTGTGACACCGTCTTATTTTTTAATGTGGAAAACAGATCCAGACTTAGTGTGCACAATGTATCCATTGTCTTCTTTTTCATTTCTAGTTCTCCTTTCAAGATCTATCGAAAGACAATCTGTTATAGTTAAGTGTGTCACATGAAGGTAATTTCAGGTTATGTTAGTTACATAATTCTAAATATATGTAAAAGCCAGGTTCTTCCTTATAACAGTTTCACATTCTGGACCCTCTCAGCCCCTTTGGCTGAGAGTCCTGGGTGCCAAAGTTGCCATATTACACAGTGGCATTGGCTTACACTGCCACAATTTATATATAAACATTATATATATATATATATATATATATATACACACACACACATATATTATCACAGCATTCACCCATAGCTTTAAAGTCACCCAGGATTCTCAGCCAGAGAGTCTGAGGGGTTCCAGGAAGCAATTGCTCTCACCAGGAAAGCTGGCTTTTCAGTTTGTTTTTTTCCTTTTCAGGTTTTCTAGATCATAGTTGGGATCCTTGAGCCGGGAGATTTCAAAGAGAATTAGGTGGAATGAAATCTCCATTCCTGAGCGACCAGCACCTAATTGTGCACCTGTGTACAACCCTCATGAAGCGGGTGCTGGGATGTGTTGAGGGCTCCAACTGGGAGACAGGAGCACTCCACCCAGGAGTTAGAGTGGTGTCGAGTGCAGCAGGGTGCTGCGGGTTGTGAAACCAATTGTGCAGGTTAGCACATTACTGAGATTGGCTGGAGGAAACAGACAGTGGCCCTGAGAATTGGGCCTGAGCAGCAGTGCTGCAAGAGAAAAATGTTAAAAGACTGGGACATTGTGAGTGTGTGGGACAACTCAAGAATTGGTGAGCCAATATATGTTGTTATGCTGAAGAGAAGCAAACTTTATTTTGTTGTATGCTGAAGACCAGCTATTTTTGTTGGATTGCTTTGGCTTATAGCTTATATGGAAAATAAAGACTCTTTCTGATTAAAAACATGGCTTTGAGACTGTTCCCTGCATGCTTACCATTGTGCTAAGTTCCGCAAATATCACAATATAATAAATATGTATATCTCTATATATGCGTGTTCCTCATCATTTTCCTAGGTGCCTTTATGAAAACCTAATTGCAATGTCCATCTATAAAAGCACTAGCAGTAATCAGCACAGCTATGAGCAGCTCTTCACAAGAGCATGTCATCTATATTCTGCCCTTATTCCTCAGAGATAGTGATCTCCATCATTTCTTCTTCCTCTGACCTTTACACTGTATTATATCTCTTCAAATCCTCTATTTGACCGGTGTAATTCAACTGCATGCAATCTTTTATCTATACTCATTCTTCTAGTTTTCTCTATTTTATGTACGGCATATTTATTTTTCCTTTTTTGTTAAATAGAATATGATGACCCTTTAAAGTATACAGGTACTCCTCACTTAACGACCGAGTTCCGTTCCTACGACCAGGTCGTTAAACGGATTGGTCGTTAAGTGAGGAACTCTATACAGTACTGTACTGCATTAGTACAGTACTGTATAGCGTTGCCGATGTACAGTACCGAACAGTGTACTGTACATCGGGCAATGGAAATACTTACCGGGACCCGCAGTGAAGATCGGAGGACGTCACTTCCGCCAGCGACACGGCGCCCTGACGCTGACGCGCAAGGTCGGAGGTCGGTCGTAAGTGCGAGTGGCCGCAAAACAGGTAAGTCGGTAAGTGAGGAACATCTGTATACAGTGTGATATTATAATGACTCAAAAGACAATTTACTGTGACTTATCAACTTTTTAAATATTTTGGAAGTTTTGTAATTAAATAACCTTTATTTTTGAAATTTTCCTCTGTTCATCATCTTATATTAATTGTTCTTTGTGCAGGATGAATGGAAAATAATAAAAAAGCATTGTTATGGGAACTTTGTAAAGAACTTTGATCAACAAAGAATTGAACAAACTTTGAAGTTATCAAACATTTCTTTTTTATTTTCCTGGCAGAATGATGCATTTACATTTTAAAAATAGTTGTAAATATTCATAGGTTATAAACTCAGAGCCAAAAAAAAATAGTGTCGATACCTGATTAATTTTTTTATTAATCGACAACGGATTTCTTTACCTTCATGGATAAGCAAACCTGGATTATGAGGACAGATACAATTTGGGGCCAATGTATACCACTTGTGTTGTGGTTATGTGCTGAAGTGCCATTCAATGTGCATCTTCAAATAACATGTGCACCGAGCACAGAACGATGCGCATTGTACAGTCTGCCCCAGATGAGGTGCATTTGAGTCCCTTTATTTTAGAACACAATGGGGGTGATTTACTAACCTAAAACACACGCACGCACCAGGTGCATTTACATTCCTGCATTCATCAACGCAAGCAACACAACATAGAGCTAATTTACACAACATCACCTTGCAATTCATGCTTGGCTTTGCACAACACACCTGCTGGGTATTTGCACACTACAAAGGTGTTTAGATTCCACCCTTAGATCATGCTGGGAGGGAACACACTACAGAGGTGTATACATGTTCGTGGTGTGTTTATAAGGTTAGTAAATCAACCCCAATGTGTCACATTCTCGTCAATGCCCCATAGCATGTGTGTTGCAGTGCACTGTGTTTTGGTTGGCCACTAATGTATGAGATAAAATAAAAGGATTACTTTAGGTAAATATGCATACCGCTAATTTTCTTAAGTTGGAAAGCGTTTCATTCTGATCCATCAACTCTGTATTCTGAATGGTGTTAATCATCTCCTCTTTTTCTATAAGCCAGGCATCAAATCGGCACTAAAATACAGTGAAACAATAAAATATGATACTGACTTAATCGAAAATAAAGTTGTAAAGTCTTTATATGGAAAACAATGTAAAAACATTGTAGGATATAAACACCCTCCAATATGTGTACCTGGAAAAGATTTAACATTTAACATACAGGGCAACCAATTACCAAGAATAAGCATTTTTTACAACGAATTTCACCATGTTTTAAATGTCTACTAATGTTAGAGAGAGAGAGAGAGGCTGCCATAGACTGGAGTGTCTCAAATTCAAATTTAGCATGCCGTAGACAGTAGCCAGCCTGGGCTTTGATTGTTATTTGTTTTTATTGTAGTTAGTCATAGCTCAGGGAAACATTTATTGTTTGGAGTGAGCTTGGAGAGATGGCTACTTTACAACACACACAGGAACCACGAGAAACAGAAGTAGCAACCCTCTAGAAGAAGGACAGTGTCAGCAAGAATTCAGAGATGATTTGAGGTTCTACAGCTGACTGATACACAAATAAGATACAATTTTGTTAATTGTTAGGGTACTTGAATGCATTTTTATGATTTAACTTCTGAGCTTAGTGTCACTTTAAAGGAGTAGAGTCTGTTGAATTAACAAAGCAAAATGTTCATTCTAAAAAGTGTATGATCAATTACAAAAATCCGTGTTCACTTTCAATACCCACATTTTTGGTGGGCTGTAGAGTTACAAAGTGGTTCTGCACATAAAGAAGACAGTATGCTACCTCATAGAGTGTGTTCTAGCTTTAGTTTTTACTAAAATATCTACATAACACAAGGGGCCCAACTTCCACCTTCCCATGATGTCTACATACAGCCCTGATTATAATTATACTACATAAAACTAACCTGTTCCTCAGCAAAATGTTGCCATTTCAGAAGAATTTCCTGTAAAAGAATCCATCTGTCTTCTGTCCATCTGCATATGGCAGCCCAACGGTCTCCCAAGTGCTGAAAATGAAAATATTATCATTAGTAATAATAGTTTGTCATATGTGTATCTAGTGTATACCATATGTTTGTATGAATCTTTATATTTGAATTCAACTTTAACTTAGGTATAGTTCAGGAATCAGTCTTAACCAAAAAACAAGACTACAATGTTTATGTATTATGCAAAACAATAATATGCAATAACACAATAAATAAACATTTTTGCATATAACATTTACTATTCACTTATCCACTTTATCATGTGAATTTTACATTTCAAACTACCTTTGCTCTGCAGTTCCAACAATAAATGTCTTATTTTTCTTTCACTTTGAAGCAGAAACAGTTTTCCCTCAGGTTTGCTGCTATTATACATCAATTTGCATTATTATTGTCAAATGCAGAATGTTTTTATAATATTCTGTTTAATTTTAATGGAAAATATACCATTCTTTGTACTCATCACTTAGAATTTGCATTACTTTTAAGCATAGTAAAGTACTATAATGCTAAAATAATACAGAATAATAAAATTTAGGAGTTTACAGTTTTTTCTGTAAAATGCTCAAGGGCAAAATAAATGCTTACTTTGTTTGCTATTAACAAAAGGTACTAGGCATTTGGGATTGACCACAATTTTATAATCACACAATATTAATAAAATGAGGCTACATGAGGCCACATAGTTCCCATTTTGAATTTATTGAAAGTGTTGAGAAAACAAAGTAATAATCAATTCAGGAGTTCCCAAGAGTTGAGTTATTGGACGTTTGTTATGGGCCTGTTCACCTTTGATTATTTATTGAATAGCAAATATTCAATATCCTTGTTTATTTTAAATGGTTAATGGAAATGCTTCAAATAACATCTGTACATGGTATAATAATAATGTAAATAATATCTGTGCATAGTATGACAATAATGCAAAATACACATACATAATATGACAATAAGCTAGGATGCTTATGATAGGATTATTTTTGATAAGCAGTGCAATTTGAACATTTTGTAATAATTAAAAGGTGTAGGTGTGCACTTGTTGCTGCATGCAGAGATTTTCAAACATGCTTGATGCATGTTAGCTGTTTTTTAACTCCTTTACAGGAAGTGCAGTTTGGCTTGCTAAATATGCAAAGAACCTACAACTGACAAAAAAACAGTTTGTGTTATATGTATATAAAAATTAGAACCCGGGGGCGTGGCTGACTGGCTATGTGAGAGGACGCATCTCCACAGAGCTCCATGAATTAGAACCCTTGGAAGAGGACTGGAGTTTCTGTCAGCGACAGCTAATGCACCAATACGAATTAAGCACTTCCAAATTTGTTAAAGGTGTCCAGATTTTGTATTGTGCTTGTTATCATAGCTTTTAAAATGTTACAAGAAGGAGGGTAAAATAGGTAGGTACCACACTTCTCAATTATGAGGGTTTACACTATTTTTCAAGTGTGGTAGTAAACTCCATTATATTTAATTCCTGCTCCTTTTTATGCTTATTTTAACAAGATTTGTAGCATTGTACAGTATTATAGTCTTATAAAAATCTTGCCTCACATCGAGATTAAATAAACAAACAAAACATTTGGAAATACATAGGAGTAAAGCAGACCTTAATCACTTCCCTCCCACCATTAAATGAAACACCTGAACCCAGGGGCTTCCCAATCATGTGATCACTGTGATTGGATGTCACAGGCATCACCTGACTGGGAACCTGAACTACCATCTCCTGATCATTTCTTTATAGGTGCCCATACACTGTGCGATTATCGCACAATAATTGCAAAGTGTATGGAAGGCGTGCAACCGTTTTTACTGTACGGTCGCACGTCTTTTGTCTAAGGAGCATGTTCGAAAACCAGCCGAAAATCTTACGATTTTCGGCTGGTTTGTGGCATGCTCGGTAGACAAATGCCGTACGGGCTGGTGTGCGCACGCGCACACTGACCATTCAGCATTGCGGTCATCGGAAGCCCGCCCCTCAGCGGGGCGGGCTTGCAATGATCGCAAGTATGATCTGCCTGTCCAAGATGGGCAGATGGTATGTTTTTTTAATTACTTTACAACCATCGCAAGACTAAGGTCTTGCAATGGTTGTAAAGTGTATGACCACCTTATGACTAGGAAGCTGTCAGTGATAGCATAATTACAGTGCTGGGGTGGGCAATTGAGTGCAAAAAAGAAAAGCATATATGTGGCAGCAGAGTAAGGCCCTCTGCTGTCTCATATATGTGTACAACTGGGAAGGTTTTAAACATGACACCACATAATATACCAAAACTTTTCATAATTGCAGGGATCAAGAAAGGTGTTTATCCAACATTACATTATTAAAGTGTTTTTCTACTTAAACTCTTTTTTAGTTTTGATCAGAGTAGGAATAAGATTCTCTGCATGCTTTTTATTTCTGTCTATTTTTTCTTCAATGAGGAGGTCCATTCTCTGCTTGTCCTGGTGACCAGTATCACTGGGACAGAAAGTGATGACAAATCCAAAATTTGAACAGTTGTCACTCTGACAGGAGGTGAATTGGGAATAAGAGACGTTCCAAAGAGGACGCCAGTTCCAGTGACAACTAAGGGTGGATTTGTCCTACTTCCTTCTATCTTCTGATTGAGTATCCCGGAAGAGTAAAAGAAAACCTCCACAACAACAGGAAAAAAACTGAAAAAAGTGTTAATACTTCTTTATTCTATACAAACAAACAATGCTACAATATATTTTAAGTTAAAGGTATGTAATAAAATGACTCCATTAATTTTTGGTTGTGAGAATGTTCCATCCATGGTTTCCACCTAAACCAGTGATGGTAGCAATATGACAGGACAATAAGGACTGACACAAAGAAAGCATTTTTAGGTTTTGCCTCCTCGGTTTATGTGAAACCCTAAGAATTGGTCGACTAAAATAGGCATCAATAGGAAATTTTATTTTAGCATAGGATTAACTTTGGGCTTGAAGGTAACACGCAGTGGAATGCCTCAAAATACAACTAATGAATTGTAGGTGATTATAATTAAATGGCACCAACACTACAATATTAAATAGCTAAAACTAATATAAACTTTATAAGGAAGTCACCTCTTAACAGCGGTGCAAGTACACTATTCAAAACCAGTGACTGAAGCTCTTTATAGGTTAACATACTGTATAAGGCTTCAGAACTAGCACCAATGACTTCTAGCAGGTCCCGGCCAATGAATTACAACTGGGCGGAGTGAGCCGTGAGATCGTAGCTGGCTCCGCCCAGCTGTCATTTGCGGGGCGCACGACACTGCCACCTGGGCCGCTGTACGGGCTATTGTGAATAGCCTGTACAGCAGCCCTTTGATTTGGCGGCCAAAGAGAGCTGAAGGATCAGCCAAAGCTACGGCTGTATCCTTCGGGTCAATAGTGAATAAACCCCTAAGTGTTTATCAAGGATTTCTTTCACATTAATAATCACATTGTTGGATAAACACTATATGCTATCTGGACAGTCCACTGTTTATTATTAAGGGATTAAGTGAGCATCAACTGGCTAAATTGACTAATTGTTTTTGTTGCAGTATTTGAATTCTTTGTGTGTCACTTTTTTTGTGGATAATACACTATTTTGGACAGAGTTTGTTTATTATTTATTAAATTAATAGCACAGTTTAACAGTGGTTTTTGCATATACTTATGGGAATTGGTTCTCATTATTTGTGTATATATGTTGATTAATATTCTTTCATGGTAAAATTAGCACAGTGCAATTTTCATGTGTGTATATATAAGGTTTGGTGTTCACACCTATAGCACAACAGCTATTTATCGATCTCTCTTTTTTGTTGAAATAATAAAGATGAACTCTGGGCAAATAAAATCTTAACCTTTCCAGTACGGCTACCCTCACACTGCAAGAAGTAAGTGCTTGTTTTGTCTAGGGAGCTAAAATAAGAGTTATACTCACTCGAACCATTATCCCAGCTGGCTGCTAGACCTGTTCCTGCATCCTGTCTCCTCCTCCATTCCAGCAATGGTATGTCCTTTGGTGTCTTCATGTCCTATGCACAGTATAGTATGTGATGATTCACTGGACCTTAGACTGCTGGTGGTGCAGAGGGGGAAGGGACCAGTCTAGCAGCCAGCCAGGCTCATGGTTTGGGTGAGTTTCTGTTATTTTAGAACCCTAGACAAAAGTAGCACAACCCTTGCAGTACGGGGGTTAGCCCCACTGCAAGGATTAGGGTTTTATTTGTCTAGAGTCCTTCTTTAAGCTTTTTAATTACTAAACAAGACTACAAATGATAATAATGAACTTACTCTGTAATATAATGGCTAACTCATATCTCAGAGATTTATTGATAAGCCAAGGCCAACATTATAGTGGCTGGGACCAGTAAAAGGTGATGATGACTGAAAGTCGATCAGTACAGGTGTGATGAATTTTACTCAGTGGTTTTCAAATGGCTTTCTGCTGAAAATGATCATAATTATTCTAGTTGGATGGCAGCTACACACCTGCTGGCTTCTATTTTTAGGATTATTTTAGGTGATACATCATCTTATGCCAACTGAAAAACTAAAAGGTCACACTATGTCTATGTGACTCTTTGTTGTCTGTGTTAAAAAAAGAACATATGATTAAAACGTCAATTCATCACAGTTTTAAAGACATGAATTGCGCTGTCTCAAAGTATTGACTGATCTAATTTGCATGACATAATGAATAGCAACAAATAACAGTATTCATTATAGATCTGAATGACAGACTCATAGAAACCTGCAATCAGTAATAAAAGCCTGCCAAGGTTTTAATAGAATATTTCTTATAACAAGAGTGCATTTGATATGTGTTTTGAAGCAGTGTAACAGGTTGTTTTATAAATCGTGGCAGTGTTCAGCTGAGAAATACATGGACCACCTAACCCTCCTAAAAGCACAAGATCCTAAACAACATTCTTTGCATCATACAATTACTGCAAGTGTTTAGTAGAATATAACCTTTAAAATAATATCCATAACAAATTTACTAAAATCAATTTTAATATGTAATGGTTTGTGTAGCCCCCATCACCTTTTGTGAGGTGGCTAGTAGAAATTTGGTGATTGCCAGGGCTGTAGTCAGCCTGGCTGGATTATAGTTGGCATTTATCTGGTTAATTTCAGGTGTCTGGAATTGACTGTACCCACCTGAGTGGAGTGTGGCTCTGCTGTATTATGGGACAGCCAATGAGGGACACTGAGAGTGTATGTGCAGTCAGCAGCCAATCACTGGGTCTCTTTCAACCAGTGTTGCATGCCGGGATTGAGTAAATATATGTGCTCAGTCTAGTTCGAGACCAGCCAGGGATTAGTACAGGGCTGTGTGCGATCCAGCCACCTCCCCCAGGCAAGGTCTGGGGGTGCAGATGCTGGAGTGCGGGAAGTGTTTCCATAGGCCTCAATTATGGAGGAGACCAGTGCTGTTGCTAAAGGAGGAGAACCAGGTAAGACAGAGAGGACCACAGGAGAAAGTCTGCTGTCTCTCCTGCTAAGGATCTGTGCTCATCCCTGCTCATCTGCCACTCCAATCCCTATTTGCTGTGCTGTCAATGGATCTACATTGAATTGCAAAGGAGGGACTGGTGATTCTGGAGTCTATGTCTGTTATACCCTGGATGGCTAGGATCCCTTAACCCTCTCTCCCCAGTGTGAAGATGTTAATAGAAATTCTTCAGCATTATACTTCAGGAGTGGATATCAGTTTTTTGGGCACTAAAATAGGGTGGTTAAATAGTAACTGGGCAGCTGAAGACAACTAGTGATGATTGGGTTATTCTGGCGGCATCTTCGGGGGTGAGTGCTACAGTTTGGAAGATGACGTTCCCTACTATACTGTATAGAGAGTATGCAGAAAGGCATGAGATATGTGCTTCTGGGGACTTTAAGACATATTTAGTAAAAGCCAGAATATTACAGTTTACAGTCACCTGTATTATGTATAAACCTGCAGAACTGGCTTGCATTGGTTAACAAGTCTCATTACGCAGATGCAGTTCAGAGATCAGTTCAGGTTATGGTTCAGGTTCAGTTATGGTAATCTAGTTGTATGTATCAGAAGTATTGTTATAGAATTAATAAGTGACAATTGTCACAGGCATTAGGTAGGTGAAGCAGCTAACAAGAAAAAACCTCATTATGACTTCTGATTTTTGGTTGGAAAGTTTTGTTTCTGCCACAAACCCTTGTTCGATTATAGCTTGAATAATCCATCAAGCATAGTCAAATGTTTATTTTGGAAATCATTTGTTAGCCATATTAACCAACCAATTTTTGAGGAACAACAAAAATAATAATTTCCTTTTGGGCATGTGCTGTGTTCTTGCTACGATTTGGACATATGAAAACCCCACTGATTGATCGATTTTCTTTCAGTCAGAGAATAATTTCAATCACAATATTTAAAAAAGTGAATAAATAAAATCAATATAAGAGTAGTTAATTTTTAGAGTTTACATTATTACATTATTCATATTTTAATTTACAAGTAGGCAGTATAGCAGAGATTAAAAAAACATACAATTTCTTGTCAGCTGTTAGGGGAGTACAGCCTTTTTTTGCATTCTTCGACAATTCAGTGTGTACTCTGGGCTCGTGTAAACACAAACTATGCCACATGGTTTTAAATGTTGTGACAGAAGTGTGGATATGTTTGACACCTATACCCAGAGACAATTTGTAATATGTTTACCTATATTATATATTTACTAGATATATCATGATACAAAGACCCATAGTTTTCCTGTCCTGCCATTTTAGCTTGTCATTTCAACTGATAAAGCTTTTGTGAAATATCCATTGCAGAGCTCTAATCCTAATGACTGGGGTTTTGTTTAGTTCTCTTCTAGCATAGAAAAGAAAGCAGAAAATAAAAATATGCCTAACAAGATGCAGCGCAATTCACAATTGTTCTCAATAGCTTTAACACCTACTGACTTTTTAATATATGCTTTTTTTTTACATGGCTTTATATTGTTCTCAAATCACCCAATGTACAAAGAAAGCCATTCAAATAATATAGACTTACAAAAAGGTGCAATGTTCTCCGGAATATAAAAGATAGTTGAATTCTAACCCTTTAGGTGTAATACTGAGTTGAGGTCTTATCAGGGATTGTGAGAAGTTAATTAGAGCCTTTTAGCCACCTGTGTTTGAAGCACTGATTCATGTTATTCTTAAAACTGTTAGCATACTGATTTGTTATAGTTGGCCATATTTCAAAATTGAGGCCAAATAGATTACTCACTTTTGACTCCAATTTGTATTCTGTGCTTTATTTAAGACTGCAGATCATACACATCATTTTATCATATTAACAATCATATAATTTATAATAAGGTACTGCTGATGTGCCTATTTATAATTGTCCAGTGGTGCTCATGATTAATTTATGTTTTCAGAGATAAATTACAGATGAATGATCCCAAGAGGCTGGTGTGGTGCCTATTTCATTGCAGAGTAATTAAAACCTTACAGTACTGCTATATATCCTATAATATACTTTTTTATGTTTCTATTGACATAAATTAGTTATACAGCTAAATGTAGAGGTTTCTAGGGCAGAATAGTTTTAAACTATGTTACTACCTATGAAGATAACAGTGTGTGTGTGTGTGTGTGTGTGTGTGTGTGTGTGTGTATATACAGTATATATTATATATACATACACTGCTTTAGGCTGCAGCCAAACTCTCCTGCCGTTTCTTTTGCAGCTTCTCAGCCAAGCCATTTAGGAATAGAACTGCACCAAGTGCCAATGGTTGTCATTACAGTATGCTGTATGTACTGCCAATACTTTTTTTTAGTTCTGGATAGGGAAGGGTCAATGTTAGCAAAGCATGCAATCAGCTAGATAGGTTTAGAGATATCAACCACTATGAGCACAAATATCTGCGTGCACATGTAGTCCTGCAATCCAAGTGTACTCTAATGATTAATCCCTGCTCTTATTTATTTGCTTCAGTAATTCCTTCCTACTGTGTCAATTTAGAGAGATTACATTGGGGGAAAAGTTGCATGCAACATTTGTGCATGGCAGATATCACAAGAACTCTCATCAAAACCAATTAGAGATGTGTCCAAACATTGCTTTGCAGATGAAGAAAGATGTGGAGATAAGCATTTTTATCATTTTTCTCCACAGGGTATATTCCCAAAAAACTTAAAGTAACACTAAACTCAGGAGTTACCGTAAATAAAAAAAAATGCATTCAAATACCTTAATTATGAACAAAAATGTATCTTATTTGTAGATCCCAAATCATCTCTGAATTGGTGCTGACACTGTCCTTCCTTCTGGGGGGTTGCTACTTTTGTTTCCCATGGTCCCTGTGTGTGTTGTAAAGTAACCATCTCTCCAAGCTCACTCCCGTAACACACTACAATCTCATATTTAGTTAGCTAGGGTACTTGAATGCATTTTTAAGATTTAACTCATGAGTTTAGTGTCACTTTAACTATATATGCATTCGCTTTTTGTTTCTGTTATGCTTTTGTGCAGCAATTTAGAATGGTTTGAAATGCAATATTTGAATTGTGGATGTTATAAAGCAGTGTTTATTGATACATTTACCAGTCTTTTGCTTTGCTTAGTGTGTTGATAAAAGAAACATGTCATATTTTGCTGATGCTCATGTGATGTTGACCTGTATAAAAGTCAATCTGAATGCAAAAAAAAGAAACTTAGAGGCAGCTCGAAAGCGCCTCAAAATCAAGCTCTTGAAATAATTTTGGACAGCCATGTTGTACAGTTCTGCCTAATAAACCATGTAATCTGGTAACTAACTTCTTTAGACCAGAGGGCTCAACTGGACTTTAAAATAAAAAGAACCTGGATGTCACTGTGCATTGTATTAACCGGTTTATATTGCTTGACCAACCTTTACTGGTATATGATAGTCAATCTGCATTTCCTAAACGCTAAATAGTTTTTTCCCCTCCGTAACAGATGAATGGAAATTAGATCCCCAATATCAATATGTGACAATTATTAAGACTACATGAATGCATGCAGTGGATGAAACATGCCATAAAGGTGGGAATAAAACAATTATTTCCTCTGTATTAAGGCACCAGCAGTGTGACTAAGAACTTGAGATGAAGGTTACCTGCTGCAGAACAGTATTCATAAAACAATCTTTACTCATGCATTTGTTGTGCCCTTCTGTAGTTTGTAAAGGCTGTGAAAATTAAATGTACATCTCGGAGACACAAAATCTGAGTTGCTCCCAAGAGAAACAAAGTTTAATCTGTCATTCATTTTATGAAACTATGGATTTCTGATTGTGAATATGCACAAGACCAGTTATAATCAACCAACCCCATAGTATTACTAAACATTCTGTAGTTTTTAAGGGCATTAACCCCTTCATGACGGGAGATGTACAGTGTACGTCCCGACACTTTGTGCCTATATGACTGGCCACGTACACTGTACGTGACAAGTTATATCAGACTTTGTAATGCTGGTAACAGCTGATTCTCAGCAGTTACCAGACATTAATGAATGCCTCAGTATTGAGGCATTCATTAATTAAATAATTAAGCTTTTTGTAAAAGCTTCTTCCTTTCAGTAATGAAAGAATGAAGCCGTTACATGCAAATACAGGACCGCAATTTGCGATCCTGTATTTGACAGCTGAAAATAGCAGAGAGGTAGCAGTGACTCACCTCTCTGCTATTTGTTTTGACAGCTCGAGATCCCGATGTTTAGATACATTTCACTCAAAAGATACAATGTATATCTTTTGAGTGAAATGTATCAGTTCTGATCGTCTAGGCACGATCAAAGAGCTTTTAGGGAGATCTGAATCTGACTAAAGTCAGGATCAGTCTCTAAGGTTATTATTAGCTGTTCCTAAGTTTGGAGCAGCCTAATTGCCAAAAATTAAAAAAAGTTAATTTATCAAGCAGCCATAGTGACTGCTTGATATAAACTGACAAGAAAAAAAAGTTTTTTACAAAGTGTAAAAAATATGAATAAAGTGTAAAACAAAATTAGGAAAATAAAAATGATATGTAAATATATTTTTATACTATAATTAATATAAACAAATAATAGTAATCACACCTTGTGAAAAAAGTGTTTTCTTCTAGTTGTTTTCCTCATTTTTTTATTTTATTCAAACTAAGTGAGGGGTTAGGTACACATGTGTGATATAATTATATAGCCCTATCTGTCCTCTAAAAAACAATATAGAATATGTGTGGGTACATTTAGTAAGAAAGTATATTACTGCTGTGAAAGAATCACACAGCAAAAATGTAAAAAGTGTGTCAGTCATTTATGAACAGAAACTGAAAACTAGCTCAGTCATGAAGGGGTTAAGTAGCAAACTTGTACACTAAAAATCCCATAATACAATAAAGTAACATTTTAATATGTCAGCACACTTTGAACTTAATGGGTAAATAACTTTTTACAGTTACTTTGATAAAGCAATAGTATATGCAACTTAAAGAAAAAGTTAAAATAACAGAAAAATTGTCTGTTTGCATTATTTACTAGAAATCACATCATCATCTTTTCGCCTTAAAAGCATGCTGTATTGTACAAATTCAGATGAATATTTGTATCACTTCTGTACTTGCCTGTAACTGTTCTTCTAAGGCAGCTGTAGCTCTATCTCCACTTGCTTCATCCACCACTACCACCATATGAGTGAGAGAATTTACTCTAACTTGCTCTTGCTCCAAGTCATCCTGCAAAACCTATGTAAAAGAAAAGACAAATATATCATCAGGAAAAAAAAAATATAATTTAAATTAAACGTGTATTTAAAGCCAAAACATGTTTTAAAGAACAATTGGATAGAGTAGAGAATCGATGAAACCCTTGTAAGTGATTTGACCTCCTGTCTCAGACACAAAGTGAGGGGAACTCTCTTTTAGACATTTATCACTGTAGGAGGAGTCCCCATTGGGTGATTTTTCCTTACCTCCTGTTCCAATGAAAACTGTAAAATATTGAATTTACCATCACTTTCAACCCCAGTGAAAGTGGTCTCCAGGAAAATAGAGTGTGCATATCTTTAGTGGGGACACAGCAGAGCGGTGGCTGGTAGCAGCACTTCTGTGGAGACTAAGCTGGCAGCTGTTCTGTCCTGTGTATGATGGCTGTTCACGGATGACAAGGGGACTGGAAGCGGTGCTGGAGTGGCGGGAAAAAAGTTCTGTGGCAATGCATTTTCCATAATCCTTTTTTACATTATCCTAAAAACGCTTTGCTGCAGAACTTTTTTTCTGCTGCCCCACCACTCCAGCACCACTTCCAGTCCCCCTTTCATTCCTGACCAGCCATCATACACAAGAATGAACAGCTGCCAGCTTCTCCACACAAGTGCAGTGGATACCAGCCACCTCTCTGCTTTAGCGGCCGGTGGAGGACAGAAGAACGATGCTGCAAGATCCCTCAGGGACCAGACCTCACAATCCCATACAGAGACATGGAGATATTCCACCTTTGGAGCTACACACCGCTTTTTATTTTCATGTGTGATGGACATCCTCTCAAGATCATCAGTGTGAATGCAATCATTTTATGTTCTTAATAAATGTTTTTAGGTTTAAACAAACAGCGTGCTGGTCATTTTTTATACTCTGTTATTGCCAGATGAGCCACTTATCCTGCTGATTGCAACACCCCAAAAAGATACATGCCAGAAGTGCTTTTGTACATAATGTAATACAGTACATCACAAATTTTACAATGTGAGTTCAACATGGTTATTTTAGTTATCTCACCCCCTTTTCATCCATTTACCATGCTAGGTTGTGGTGCTCTGCTGTTTCTTTTTTTATCCCTAATGTGCACCTCACCCTCCTTTCCACATTGCAATGTGCAATAAACTAGTACCTGTTTTGAACTCACTAAAGTGACTGTACCCCCACCTTTTGACACCCACAGAAATGAACCAAGCCTGATAATATACTGTACATGCCATTAATAATTTTAATACTAATATTACCACTAATATTAACACATTCATGAATTAAAATAACACCTTGCAACAACAAAACATTATAAACAGTACACTCATAGTATGAGTTCAGTTTGGTTTTATTATTCTCACGCAGAACTAATGTAATCCACAAACTGCAACATATTACACTTCACACATTTGCATAATTATACTTCATTATATAAGAGTGTATGTCAAAAGTTGGAAAAGAGACATTACTGAACTAAGAAAAACATGACACATCTTACAAAAATAGCTTATGCCATGAAATACGCTCAAAACAACTGTTTCTTAAGTTTTCACTATGAGTAATATATTATTCAAACCTTTAATTAACAGCATGACTGTATTTAGTAATTTAGTAGTTATCTGCTGGTTTTAAACACAATCTTTCCATTTTGTAATAAATGAAAGTGATAGAACTATTCTAGACTGTCTAATTATTTTTTCAAAATACAATCTCCCTCCTCTCTTGCACAATTTATGTAAAAGGTAGAAATGGACAAAAGTATAAAACTCAGAAATTAAAGAGAAAGCCCATTCCTGAAAGATAAAAATGATTTCGAAGCAGTTACAATAGCTACTAATGAACTGAAGAATATTCTTCCTGTACTTAAAATCTTTTGTTCCGTCAGACTCTCTCATGCTCTATGACCGCTTAACCTGAAGAGCACAATTCTGAGGGTGTATGCAGCCTGTGTTTGCTTCCGACACATACTCTAACACTATGCAAATAAGTCTCTATAAAAGGAGATAGGGTTTCTGGATAGGTTTTCACACAGCAGGCTATTAACTGAACTCATCACCCACTGGGGATTAAAGTATCACACAACTCTTAATTAAATAAAACACTACTATGAAAATAATATTATATTAGTTAAAGCAGAACAAAACATTTATTTATTTTAATCCTTGTAAAATCTCTTGGGCAAAATTGTGAGTGCATGCATGCATACATGCAAAACATTAGGCATGTACAGCTGCAAAAAAATAGTTTTGTTTCGGATTTCGTTTATGTCATATTTCTGAAATCGGGTCCTGTATGTGTTTCGTTTTGGGTTTCAAATTGGATTCGTATTTGCAATACGGACGAATTTCTGAAATTTGGGGTTTTTGCGCGAACGGACAAATGTTTGTACTCACGTACGTAGCAGAATTGGCACAGTTGACATTTCTGGTTGCTGTGCTCTAGTCTTCACTATTAAAGGGACATTAAAATCCTTTTCTTAATTTTTTTTATCCGTTTAAACGTTGACGGTGCATGCACAGGAACATTAAGTAATGTTTTGTTTTTATCTTCACATGCTATGAAATCCTCTTTTTGAAGTCATTATTGTAAATTTCTAATTTAGTTTCTGTTAGAACGAGATTCGTACTGAATCTGAAATTCCAAATCCAAAATTTTGGATTCGGAATTTCGGATTCGGATGCTTTCGGATGAATTCGGACATGGTACATTTCGGAAATTCGGATGCTCCGAATCCACGAATTTCCAAAATTTCGTCCGAATTTTGATTCGGAAGAAAACGAATCGCACATGTCTACAAAACATTCTTCCCTATGGCGGTATTAAAAACCTGCCATCTTGCAGAAACTTCCTCTATTGATGATGCTCTCAGCTGATGAATAAGGATGAACTTTGGATTTGGATTAACCAGGAGTTTGACCCAAACCCAGCGGGTTTGCAGTTCAGAGAGCAGGTAAACAAATTGCCCATATTTGGTCAGTTGAGCAGCCTGAGCCTCCTGCTAATCATAGGCTACACAGCCTATTGCATTAGTGTGTGCACACAAAAGTAGACACACACATACTGAGGCATCCCGATTTCCCATTTCTTCAACTGTCCCTTACCTCTTCCTGCAGGGGTGCAGCAATGAAGCAGGGTGCCTGGCTTGCTGATTGGATGGGAACCCACAGCCACCGGCAAAGTGACTAAAAACTTGGTGCCTGCTGTTGCTGTTTTCGGCAGGGCTGGTGCAAGGATTTTTCCCTACAAAAAACATTGGTGCAACATTGCCCCCTATGCCCTTAGGCAGCTGCCTATGCAGCCTTAAGCTAGCACCGGCCCTGTCCCCCTCCCCATATATCCCTGTCATACAGCATCTCCCCTCCCCATACATTCCTGTTATAGAGTGTCCCCCCTCCCTATTCATTTTTGTTACACAGCATCACTCCATCCCCATAGGTTCCAGTCACACAGTGTCCCCCCTCCCCATACCGTCCTGTCATACAGTGCCCCCCTCCCCATACATTCCTGTCACACAGTGTCCCCCCTGCCCATACAGTCCATTCTTGTCACACAGCATCCCCGCTCCCCATACATTCTTGTCACACAGCCTTCTCTGCTCCCCATACATTCCTGTCACACAGAGTCCCCTCAACCAACCAGTATACAATATGATGGTACCTGCACCTTTTTTCAGCCTTGTTTGTCTGTGCAGACACATTTTGTGAAAGATTAAAGACTGATGTCTTGTAACAAGGCCACAATTTATCATAAAACATTAGAAACATTAAAAACAATTGTGTGGTACATGAAGAGCTATCGCACCACTGGAGCTGTTGCTTGAATCTAAGGCCCAGGATATAATGGATCCATTTATTTTAAAGGACAGTGTAATCTAAATGTTTACTACAACTACTACATTGCTTCCACACTGTTAATGTCATTATTCTGACTGCTGTCAGAAGGGCTAACATGACTCAAAGTATCTGTGAGCCCTTATTCTCACCTGGGGAGTAAAGTTCTGCCAGCTTGTGGGCCCTGGCATGCTGGGGGCCCAACCTCAGGCTGCTCACTGCTCAGGGGGTGCTGGGGGCTCACTGTCAGCTCTTCCATGAGCTGTCCTCATCATCTTACCAACAAGCCAATTGGGGACGCCAATGTCCCCTGCTGGCAACCCAATTGGGGGAGGGTCAAAAGAGTGTGAATAGATGGGGAAAGGCTGGTCAATCCTTGCTCTCTCATTCAAGATAGGCATGTGGTATGCACCCAATAGAGGTGTAGGGGAGGGGATGAGCTCAGTGGGCAGCTGCCCAAGGAGAGAGAGGAGACCACGTCCTGTCTGTCAGTTTGGAGACACTAGCGCCAGTGTTTTATCAGATTTGATAGAACACCGGCACTGGGTTTAGGTGTTACGGTCGGGGTAATTAGAGTGTGCCCAAGCACACCCCGTGCGCATGCTTATGCTGCTAATCTTTGTGTGTCTGTCATTTAACATCCATGATCAAATATAGTCAGGGTCATATTTGGTTTTTGACATCACCCAGGATCCCTGCAGGCTTGTTTACCTATAGAAACTGCCAAGGATTTGTCATTTGAGACCATAGTAGTGGCAGATGAAGATTGTTGTGTGTGTGTAGTGGGTTGTTGTGGCTGTGGGTCAGCAATGTTGGGCTCAGCTCAACATGAGTGACATAAATCTACATTTCTAGATGACACAATTGACTTGGGATTTCATTGTGGGACATTGTTTACTTTTTCAGTGTTGTGGTATTTATTTACTTTTTTCTTTGTGGATGTGAATGGGCAATAAGGGGTAATATGCACCTATTCATGTGGGAGAAACTGAGAGGGGCCCCTTAGTCTAAAATGATTTTCATTTTTGAATAAGGTCAGGTGCAAGACTTCGCCCAAGCAGGGCTTAGTACTCATTTGAAACCATGATTGGGCAAAGTCATGATGACTCTGTCCAATCATGTCTCGCCTATCAGATGATGTAAAACTATACAATTGACAGCTAGCTCCACCCAATTGTCTATGTTTTGCCGACATGTGTCAAAATGCGATTATGTGGCGGGAGTCGCCGGGCAGAGGACGGGACGGCGGCCGGCATTTTTTAAAAATTATTATTTCTATTTATTTTTATTGTTTTATGTTTTATTTTGTCATCGTCTTGGACAACGCTGGACACCGTGATGGACCCTGGATTATGTCGGTGGATCAATTTTTTAAAAATAAAAGACTTGTCAAAAACATGTATTTTGTTTTTTTCCAAATAAAGGATTTTATCAAAAGGCTGGACTTTTTAATAACTATTTTATTTAACCCTTTAGTGAATGAATAGGGATACAAGTGCCCCTTATTCATTCACAAGAGAGGGGGGGTGGCATCTGGGTGCCCCCTTAATTAAAGGGGTACCCAGATGCAAATAAGCCCCATGCCCGCAGACCCCCACAACCACCGGGTCAGGGTTGTGGGGACAAGGCCCTTATCCCCATCGGCACGGGGACAAGGTGCTGAGGACATGTGGCCTGGTGTGGGAGGAAGGGGGGGCACTTGCTCGCCCTCCCCCTTTCCGGCCCTGCCAGGCCTATGCTCGGATCAAGGGTCTGGTATGGAATTTTAGTGGGGACCCCACATTTTTTCCTCCCATTTTGGTGGTGGGGTTCCTCCTTAAAATTCCTACCAGACCTTGAGGGTCTGGTAGGACTTTAAGGGGGAACCCCACACACATTTTTTTGTTTTTTTTGTACATGAGGTCCCTCCTAAATATTCCTACCAGACATCTGGTATTGTTTGGGAAGGGGAACTGCACACTTTAAGTCAGTTTTGCTGCAGCATGTTCTATACATCCTAGAGATCCACCAATTCACAGGCAGTTTATGGGGATCCCCCAGGCACTATATTTGAAGGCATTTTTCATTTTTATTCTTACCCTTTAAGTGATGTTAAAGTCACTGCTCCTTTTTTCATTGATTTCTGTCCCCCAGGGCAGTACCCAGACCCCCATACACCTTTTATGGCCAATAACTTGCATATAAGCCCTCTTAAAGGGGACTATAATTTATTGAAAGTTCAACCCCCACTGACTTGCATTAAGTTCGAGTTCATATTCAAGCTTTTCGGCCGTTCGGGTGTTCGAATACGAACCAAACACGGAGGTGTTTGGCACATCACTAATATATATGTATATATATATATACATATACATACACACACACACACCTAGATACAAATATCATAACAAGATTCTTAAACTCATGTAAATATAAGAATCGTAAAAAGATTCATTAAAAAGGAGTAGAACATGCAGTTGTAATCAATAAAAATGATAATAAAAGAAAAGAGAGATGCATGCATACACATTTGTTTCTAAATATGTATGACATTTAATTAAAAAATAAAAATTTAGCTCTGCTTTAATACAGTGCATGTCATTATAGTCTCTATAGTCTCAGTATACGAGTTATATATAATGTCACAAGCCTTTGTTTACAATTTTGTCCACAGCTCATACATCTCACACACTTTAATGCCTGAACTATAAGACTAGTAAACCTACAGATGGGTGACAATTCGAATAAACATAAATTAAGGTGACCATTTCTGTTTAATACAGTTGCACACCTGATCACTCCCTAGTATCTTTGGCTACCTTCCGTTCCAGGCATTGTTAGCTTTGTTAGAAATGTTATCTAAATGTACAGTATATAATGATTTTATGTGTAATAGCCAACATTAAAGTGTTTTCTATTATTCTTAAATACTTATTGTCACCTATATTATAATTTATAAAAAGGTAAAATGTCATATTAGTATTGTGCTAAGGATAGACATAAGCTGTAAAATCAGAAGTGTTCATTATCATAATAATAATCTTTTTATTTCCATAGCTTGTATCATGCAATATGCAGTTTCTGCTGCATCAAGGAAAGCTTCAAATCTAACCACCATTGCACTGCCCAGTGAGAGAGACCTTTCTGACCTTTGAAGCATTCTGATTGGACAGGAGAAAATCAGTTGGTGGAGCTTAGCTATTAAGTCAGGGTAAGTCAGGACCCAGTAACTAAAATAAGAGAAGCACAAAATTAGCTTGTTAGGCTAAATATAGCTGTATTTACTCCTATGCAGTGCTCTAAAAAGTTTAAATCAGAAGTAGAGGTTTACTTAAACAGTAGATGACATTTTGTCAGTTCAATAGTTATCAATGTATAAGCATAATATATCCACCCAATGAAACACATTTCCAGCGACTGAAGTCTTTCTTCCAGTTGTATACTATTTGTTTAAAAAAAAAAAACCACTGCCAGTTTCACTAGACATAATTCAATTAACAATATGTCTGCTTAACCATTGAACTTAAAGTATATTTAAAACCAAAACATGTTTCCAGTTTTGGATAGAATGTGGTAGGGTTTGGATCCCTGTCAGGTTTTCATTGCTGTCTATATCCCCAGGGGGGAGATTTACTCTCTCTGTTTGTCCTCACAACCTTTATCAAGGGCTCAGCAAGTGATGGGAAACCCAAAATTTTACAGATGTCATTTGCATGAGGAAGAAAGGGAAAATCCACATAGAGACACTTGTTCCATTGGGTACAAAGAGGGGGTTTTCTATCACACCAAGGCAGCAAATAAATAAATGACCAATTAACCAATACATACTCTATCCAAAACTACAAATAGGCATTTAAGATTTCCTCTGAAATATGTAAGATTAAGGGGCTCCAAAATAATATTTTTTAATGTTTAAGAATAGATCAAAAAGTGCCATGAAACAAAACCTTTTAATGTAAAAATAAATTGAGTGTGGCTAAAAAGAAAACTGCTGAAATATGCAATATGGTGGGAAAATGGGCCTGGCTCTGTGAAACTGGAGGCTAGAAAAATAATCACAAAACTGGAAAATGATAGATAGTAACATGAATACTTTACACATTTAAATGACCTAAGATGACTTTGGTGCATCATAAACTTAATAAAACAAAAAGCCATACTATTTTCAGAAAAAAATAAATCATAAAGCTGCATTAAAAAAATATCAAACCTCAGCAGTATTTCTGAAGGGTATCATTTAGTTAGAATAGTGGTAATGGACCAATTTTTTTCATTATGCATAAACAAATCAAGGTCAACTTTATTATAGCCAAAGTGTCTTTGTTTTCTTTACACTTTAATGCAGTTTCAAAGATATAGCAATGCACTAGGAAAACTGAGGAGATGGGTCAGCTGATCTAAATCTGATTCGTTAGTTTAATTAGTCAATAATGTATGTAAGGTTACCAGCCATTCCACCTAGAGCTAATGCTATTCTGTCAACTAATGCAGTATTCATATAGTCCTTACATAAAATAATACTGCGGCTACTGTTAAAAAAAAAAAAAAAGCAACTGCAGTGCAAATATCAAGGACAAATCGATGCAGAAAGACACAAATTGCTTGATAAATATATAAATAACAGCATTAAAACAAAAATAGTTGTGTTACCATATAGCAAACTGACTACAGCTCGCGGTATACTGAGCTTAGGGTAACGCTAGGACGCTAGTTTGTGTCCTCCCGTTACCCTAAGGAGAACTATGGGGAAAAACACTGACCCCATAGTTCTCCTTTAAGAGCCCAAGCGGTGTCAAGAACAGAAAAGCCAAAAGCAACCAGCAGTTATTTTGTTCATTCTAAAGTTGGCAAGAGGTGACATCTGATTAGAGGGTTATTATATTATGATCAATAACACTGGTCTTTGTGCTCATATGCATATTCTCTAATTTTTATTATGTAAACTGGTTTTATTATACAATTACTACTATTATAGGGTCCAGTTGTTTTCTGAAGCAAAACTGAAAGACACTTAAAAAATCCAATATATAGTAGTTTACTAATTTTATGTTTTCAATAGCAGGCTGATATTAAAGTCAGTCCACCCAAAAATGTTTAATTAGTTATAGGTTAAGCTTGGTGGGCTAAATCAACCCTCTGGCTTCCTATATGTCTCAGATGCTCCCACATAGAGATCTCCTTGACAATTTTTGGAGTTTTTGTGTGTTCCTGCCTACAATTGCATATTCCAGCTTCTTCAGGTGGATTCTCCACCAAATGAAATGTATTAAAAATCCAACAGAGAAAACAGGGCTCCTTCATAATAACCACAGCAGCTATACAGGAACAGAAGCACAGAGATTTTACCAATAAAGTCTCTTTAATATATTAGAAACTGTAACATGATTTAACTTCACTATTTATGAAACATTATTCTGAACAAGCATAAAGGGTTAGTGCAGAAGAAGACAAACCTTATGTTCTTCTATTTGACGCTTTATATCTTCTAAGTCAGGACCCAAAATTTCCAATTCCATTTTCCTAATACGATTCTCTGTTTGTAAAAGCCAGTCGCTTAACTGTTGCAGCTGCTGATTTTGCAGGTCCATCAAAGTTTTATGTAAACTAAGATTAGAAAATACAATTGTATGTTAAAGTAGTATTATATTAAACTTTTTTCAATAATGAATCCAGATCAAACAAATATACATTGCCCAGCAAAGCATACACTTACAATCATCATGTTTCTGAATAGCTGCTTCCAAGTCTCCCAGCTCAGCTTCCCTGAACTTCCTGTCCTGTACTAGATCATAAAGGACAGTGCAGACTCCAGCAACTGTTCATCTACTAGCTTGGGGAAGGGAGGAGAGGGGGCCAGGGGGAGAGGAGTAGCTTGATTTACTGTTTGTGGAGACACACACAGCTTACTAGCACACACCAGGGTGGCTCCATAGAGATCTGCTTAACACCTTAAAACAGAAAGTCAGGACCAGTGCTCAGGGGACCAGCTGATTCTTCAGGAAACTAAAACTTTTAAAACATCAAGGAGCAGCATTCATTGTAAGTGATTTCATCGGCATTTGAAATAGCTTAAAATCCTTTTGCATTAGAAATGAGGACACTGAGGGATATTCCACTACCAGAGCAGAAGGGTGAGTACTGACTGCTGTAGGACCGAGGATCAGGTGAGTATATTTTCTTTATGCCAGCCCACAGAGAAAAACAAGCACTTGCAGTGCAGGAGTTAATTTTAGGATTCTTGATTGTGTGGATAATAGGAAAACAGTTTAAAGTAGAACTATGGGCAGAAGCAAACATGACAGAGAATATGCTGCAGTCTGTCACAAACATATACAGTCCAGTGAGAACACCAAACAAGACAGAGTGAGAGCCCAACCATGTTAAATAATGGAATGGGTTAATAAACTGGCCATGCCTTATATAGCTATAAAAAAAGTACATGAATATTGATTGAACACCGATCAGCAAATCGTCAGCTTTAAACAGATTTTCAAGGCAAAATAAAGAGTATTTGCAGAGAGTGCAAGCTTTGAGTTATTATTGTAGTGTTGCCATGAAGTACTGTAATTTTGGATGTGAAGTTCACACTTTAAATGCTTGATTTTTTTCATTTTTGTTATTACACTATATATATAGAAGTATAATAGCACACTATACATAGAAACAAAGTTAACACAAAGCGTCAAGTCAAATCAAGAATATCTCTTTTACAAGTAACATATATACACACTGTAAAATTACTTTAAAAAGGTAGGGATGCACTGTTTCCATTTTTTTGGTTTTTTTCTGTATTTACTGATAGCAAATACTGATACTAGAAGTCCCATTAAGGCCAATCAGGAAGCCGGACACTGTGTAACGAATCGCCGCCCACGTTCCCGATTAGCCGGGAAGCCGTCTTTATGCTCCGTAGTCACCAGATGATGAGGAAGCATGGAGATGGCTTTCTGGCCAATCAGGAAGCAGGTGGGCCGGTAATCACTCGCTTCCCGACTTCCTGATAGGCCAGCTTCCCGACCAATCAGGAAGCTGGGCAGCGAGTCATTACACGCCACTCGGCTTCATTCTCCCTCGTCACCAAATGATGAGGGAGCATGGAGCCAGCTTCCTGGCCAATCAAGAAGCTGGGTGGTGAGTCATTACATGCCGCTTGGCTTTCTGATTGGCCAGGAAGCCGGTTCCATGGTCCCTGGTGGCGAGTGAGCATGGAGCCAGCTTCTCAGCCAATGAGAATGGTGGGCAGCGTGTGATGACCCGCTGCCCGGCTTCTTGATACTGGAAGTTCGGGAATCGGCATCTGGAGCATTTGGGTGAGTACCAGTTAAAACAAGTTATTGTTTAAAAAATATATATTTATATCTGATACATTTGCTGTTTAAATGTTTCTCATTTGTGTGTGTCTGAATACCAATGTATCAATATACCAATGTAATCAAATAAATATTCTAGTGTTTATAACTGTGCTGCCATCTGCTATAACCCAGCCCTAGGCTGTAACAGTGCACAGGCTTCTTCCACCTACTGTCTCAGCCAGTGGCTGGTAGAAATTGATTGAATTATTTAGATGCTGTCTGATTTAAAAAAAAGTATTATTAATGAAAATGTAGAAATTAGTTGACTTGACCAATTTGCTAATGTATCATAACGGTGTGGGTCTTATTCATTAAAATTAGAGATGCACCAAAATTGAATTTTTAGTCCGAAACCGAAAATAAAAATGACATTTTTTCCCTAATCTTTAAAAAAAAAATGTAAATAATGTTTTTAACTTTACTGTCAGGGGCTTCGGGGAAATATCAATGGTCTAAACAGACCCCTGATATTTCCCTTTTAAAATAGAAAAAGAGATTGAGGACACAGAGTCCTCAATCTCTTATTCTGCAGCATCTATTATGAATGAACAGGAAGCCTCTACGCTGAGTTCTCCTGTCCATTCATAAACTGTGGATATAGTATGAGTTACTATGTCCACAGTCATTATTGAACAGGAAGTGATGTTGTTCCTGTACATTCATAATTGCTAACATAGTAAGAATACTATGCCCACAGTTATATACAAACACTCAGTGATTAGCGGACCACTGAGTGTTTGTACTCAGCTCTCCATCCTGACTCACTATCACAGGAGACTGAGTGGGGCAATGCAGTAGGAGAGCTCAGCATATTAAAAGCTGACTCCTACCCTATACTGCTCAGCATCCTGACTCTCTGCCTGTCACAGGAGACGAGCAGGGGGGGATGCGGGAGGGGTGCGGCTCCTGTGACAGCAGTCTCCACCCCGCACCCCCGAACTGAGCCATATCCTCCCCACTTGGCCTTTGAAAACCTTCTTTCCTTCCTGATGGAACCAGTTTCTGCCCCCTCGGATCCCCGCTGCCTCTGTGGACACGGGCAGTGGAGAGCAGCAGAAATTGGACAGGACACAGACCAGCGGGGAGTCAAGAAGTTTGGTATGCACTGAATTTCTGCAGCATTTTCACCCATTATGGTACTTTCTGTATTTTGCCCAAAGTACCAGTTTCATCCAAAAACATGAATACTGATTGACCACTGTGATAAACATCTTCAGTTTTGTGCTCTTTTTTTTGTTTCTTCATTTTAATGAGTCAGCCCCAAAGTATGTATGTATGTATTTCTATTTGTGTATCTAACTGGTTATAAATGATATGCTGAGAGTATAAGTACAACTCAAACAGTTATGCATTTCCTTTATTCCTTAACCAGTTGCTGTCCGCCCGTTGTAAAAAAACGACGGACGGCACTGCAGCATTGGCGGGTTGCCGTCTCCAGACGGCATTTTTTATCTGCTCGTGGGCGCGCGCGAGCAGAAAAGACCCGTCCAATGCAAACACCTGTTACTGGGTGTTTCACATATAGACGATCGGCGGCTCTATAGCCTGCCGATCGTCTATATGTGCTAGTTTTTTCGCCGTCTACTGCCGCCGGTTTTCTGCCCCCCCCTCCTGACCCCTCACCTTCAATCCTGGGATCCGCTGCCCCAACTGTGGCCCGGGATCGGGTCGGGAGGGCATCAGGAGGAAGAGGAAGGGAGTTCAGCTCCTTGCTGACCTCCCTCTGGGCTGTGGATGCAGAAGTGATGTGTATTACATCACTTCCGCATTCACCTGTCAGTCATCTGGCTGCTATAGCCAGAGAGATGAAGCTGATGAAGCAGATCTCTGCTTCATCAGCTTCTTTTGGGATCCACAGGTGACATTAGGGGTCCTAGAGACCCCTAATGTCTCCATAAAGAGGACCTGTCAGTGTGCCTTTGCTATTATATAGGGGGATTGTTATCCCCTATATAATAGCAATAACAATAAGTGAAAAAAATAATATATACATAAAAAAAATAAAAGTCACATATTAAAAAAGTTTAAAAAAAACTCCAAAATGTTTAACTCCCCCACCCCCATGTTTACGCACATATAAACGTAAATACGCGTCCGGTGCACAAGCGCGCAAAAACGACAATTGCGCTACACGCGTTACTTATAGCTGCGAACGTCGCAGTGAGAGCAGTCATTTTAGAGCCATCAATCACTGATAACACTAAACTGATGAGCGGTAAATGCTTTTAAAGCGTCGCCTATGGCCAATTTTGGGCATTATCGTTATTCGAGGTTTCGCACGCGCACGCAATTTTAAGGCTTGATATGTTTGGTGTCTTATTACCCGATGTGACCCCGTCTTTTATATTTTACCAAAAAATTGGGTAATAATAAATGTTTTATCATTTAATATAGGGGAAACTGTTTTTTTTATCATTTCGGTAATTTTTCCTTAATATAGTAAAAAAATAAAACCCCCAGTGGTGAATAAATACCACCAAAAGAAAGCTCTATCTGTCCCCAAAAAAGGGTATAAAATTCATTTCAGTACAGCGCTGCATGACGGAATAAATGTCAGTTAAAGTACCGCACTGTGCCTTCAGTGCAGTGGAGCCAGACACCAAATGTATTACATGTACTGGCAGCTATGGGAGATGAAATAGGGGGCACAAAAATGTGTAGCATGCAAACGACGGCCATTCTTATCAAATAAGATGTTCTCCCACCTACAACTACAGTTTGATAGATTCAGCCATTATCAGAAGTTATGGGAAAAAGTTTTTTTTTGCTGCATTACCTTGGAGTGGAAAACAGTGCTCCCTCTTGGACTGTGGCATAGGTTCCCATATGGTGACTGTTGGCCCATGGCCAGGTACATGCCACTATAGTGCAACACAGGCTATAGACTGTCAGAAGGGAACTGACATCCCCAGCTGGAATGGGAGCAGCGGTTTTGCCAAGCTGGCATTAAGATACTGGGCATGGGGGATGATTAACCAGTTGACATCCGCGGTGTTAAACCCCCTTCCCATCCAGGCCATTTTTCAGTATTCAGCGCTGCGGTACTTTAACTGACATTTATTCCGTCATGCAGCGCTGTACTGAAATGAATTTTATACCCTTTTTTGGGGACAGATAGAGCTTTCTTTTGGTGGTATTTATTCACCACTGGGGGTTTTATTTTTTTACTATATTAAGGAAAAATTACCGAAATTTAAAAAAAAAAACAGTTTCCCCTATATTAAATGATAAAACATTTATTATTACCCAATTTTTTGGTAAAATATAAAAGATGGGGTCACGTCGGGTAAAAAGACACTAAACATGTCAAGCCTTAAAATTGCGTGCGCGCGCGAAACCTCAAAAAACGATAATACCCAAAATTGGCCATAGGCGACGCTTTAAAAGCTGTTACCGCTCATCAGTTTAGTGTTATCAGTGATTGATGGCCCTAAAATGATTGCTCTCACTGCGACGTTCGCGGCGATATGTAACATGTGTAGCGCAATTGTAATTTTTGCGCGCTGGGGCACCGGACGCGTATTTACGTTTATAGGCGCGTAAACGTGGGGGTGGGGGAGTTAAACATTTTGGGGGGTTTTTTCCCCTTTTTTTATATGTGACTTTTATTTTATTTTACTTTTTTATGTGTTACTTTTATTTTTTTTTATTTATATTTATTTTTTTGCACTTATTGTTATTGCTATTATATAGGGGGATAACAACCCTGGTGGGGGGGGTGCCGCGAACGAGCACATATAGGCGATCGGCGGGCTATGGACCCGCTGATCGCCTATATGTGAAACACCCGGTACCGGGTGTTCGCATTGGACGGGTCTTTTCTGCCCGTGCGTGCCCGCTAGGGGGCGCGCGCGAGCAGAAAAAAATTGCCGTCTGGAGACGGCAACCTGCAGATGCTGCAGTGCCGTCCGTCCGTTTTTTTACTACGGGCGGACGGCAAGAGGTTAAGGGACATTTTCTTCTTCCGCCCTTTTCTATTCCCACCCTCAAATTTTGCCTGCTATCACTGGTTAAAAAAAAATAGCATCCATAACTATATGTAAAAGCTTTTTTTATTGGTCATAATAAAAAAACAGATTGAGGTGCTAATACTGCTAAATTAAAGCTAACTAATTATATAAAAATAAAAAAAGTTCAACTTCTACACATGCAAATTTGTTATGCCACAACAGGGTGTCACTGACGCTGCCTGTGAGAATTATACTGTTCCATAACATAAACAGCTCAAAGGCATTTCTCCAAAGCATGTCATTGAAAAGACTAGTTTTTTTTTTAATATTGCCCTCAAAGTCTCATAAAATGGAAGACCTCTCCCTGTTTAGTGTTTTTTTTGTATATTGTTTTTTACATTGGTACATGTCCCCCTAGATAATGCCCAGGTCCCCATGCTTTTTGTTTGACAATCCCTTGCCTATTAGCCTTGAAAATGTCCAGAATTGATTTTCCAGATTTGCCCCTCAAAGTTTGGAATTTGGATTTGCAAATTGAAATTTGCTATAAGTTTGATGAATGGCACGTAAATAAAACTTAACCCGATTTGCTCCCCCACTAGTCATCACAATCTCCTGTTGGCAAAATCATTGAGACACATTGTGGGTATCTCAAACATGCAATTAATGCTAGAAAATAAAGAATTTGCAGGACCTAGAAGCTGTTTGAAAAGAGGAAATTGGTAGATTTACCACATTAGAAAATAAAGGTCCTCATTCACAATTATTATGTAATATTATTATGTCATTATTATGTAATAATTATGCTATTTTGTGGTTTTGATTAGGTGTTTGATCTAATCACTAATGGCAGTGGTGTGTAAACTTATGAGCACAGCTATACAATTTCCAGAGATAAAAACGTTCTCTAGTGAGAACAAACGGAGCAACAAAAACATTTATTTTTTAAAGTAGGGACAACATAGGACTTGCGTATAAGGCAGGGTTGCCAATCATTCTTTTTTGTACAGACAGTTCATAATAATTAGCCAATGTTCTCCCATTTGTGAATGACTATAGATGGCAAATTATCAGGAGTGCAGCAACAAATGTGTCAATCTCCCCATTCTGCACAATTTCCACCTCCTTTCCTATCAGTTTTTCTATGCACCTTTTCTATGAGAGGAGCTTCAGCCTGGGACATTCTAAGGGAGTGAAAAGCAAGGGGAATAGCTCTGCAGAGCTGCAACTGCTATAGCAAATGGGTTGGATTGGGGAGGAGGGGAGTTAAAAGGAATACGTCCTCGGACATTATCAAGGTAAGGGATATTTTAAGAAATAATACAATGGAGGGACAGGTTGAGCATAGTTGGGGAACTTGTAAGTCCACAATTTCTCATTTATCTTTCATTTCCTCTCTTTCATGTGATGTCATGCGCCAACCCGCCAGGATGGCGGCATGCATTCGCAGAACGCGCGAGTGGCTGATATGGCGGCCGAGCGTTCTTTTCTTTACATTTGAGGTTACGGATTCGGAGGCTTATTGCCTCCAAATCGAAATAGCCTAAAATATATTTTGTTTGACGAAGTGAATGAAAACGTTTTTAGTTTCGGTTCATTTAGTCTGAAACCAATTTTTAGTCTTTGCTCATGTCTAATAGTATGTGTGTGGGGGCAGTGTTGTGATTTATTTTATTTTATTTTTTTTACTGTTGGGTGGCTTTTGTAAAATATCAGGGGTCTAAACAGACCCTGACATTTCCCTTTTGAAATAGAAAAAGAAACTGGAGACTTCCCATTAATTCACAAACTCTGTACTGAGCTGTTTCTACCCGTCAGTAACTCATGAATGAACAGAAAGTGATGTAAAGCACTTCCCATTCATTCATAACTGGGGATACATAGTACTATATGTCCCCATTTGTTTCCAAACATTGGAGTGATCAGCGATCACTCCAGGGTTTGTGCTGCACACAGAGGATTGGTAAATGTTACAAATATTTACCAATCCTCCCGCTTTCCATCCTGAACTGCTCAGCCACACACAGAGCTGCACATTCAGTGCCATTCAGCCAGGATCTGACAGCCGGCAACTCTCTCTCTCTGCTCACTACTCGACCATTCTGGATAACAGCTCCCTCCCTTGCCATCCCGCCAGCTTCAGCACTCCATTTCTTCTCAGATCTCCGCTGCCTCGCTCCATACAGGTGGGGGAGAGCAGCTGGGATCCCAGGAGAAGCTGCAGGATGTGCCACCCCTCTACTTCCTGCCCATACTTTAAATATCACTGTCATGAGGGGGTAAAATAAAAAAAAATACCATTTAGGGTGAAAAACAAATCTGCAGCTCTGCTGCAGATTTTCATTGTAATGGCTTAATTTTTATATTACTGATAGTATAATTTTTTTTAAAATATATCATCTTTATTCGTTACATTTATTTTATTTTTTTTACATTTTATTTTGTTTACATTTTCACTGTTTTTTTTAAACTTTTTAAATCTGTATTTTATTTAGTTAATTATATCAAGCAGTCTTTATGAATTAATCTCACTATTACTGCTTGATAATTTAATAAATAACTTTTTTGGTTATTATTAGGCTGCTTCAAACTTAAGAACAGCCAATAATAACCTTAGTGACACTGATCCTGCAGCATTTCAGACTCAGATGTCACTAAAGGTTTTCTGATTGCTCCAACAATGATCAGAAACCTGCAACATTCTTTCAACAATAGAAACATGTATCTAAATTTTTCTATTGCTGAAAGTTTAGAAAAAAAGACGGTATACATCGAGATTTCCCAATCTATACCAGCTTTCAGTGACGGCTAGAGCTGCAAATGTGGCTCTACTCTCACTGCCAGACACCCGATTCCTGAAATGGATCGGGTGTCTGAAAAAGCTTAACTCTTTCATTAATGGATGCATCAATACTGAGGTATCCATTAATGAATGGTAACAGCTGATTCTCTGTGGTTATCAGCCCCAAATAGCTGATCACGTACAGCGTACGTCTCCTGTCACGAAGGGGTTAAAATACATATTTTCAGTGGTGTTTGCTTAGGCTATGGTCACACAATCAGAAAATGTATGTGAAAACATATTTTTGTGCATGACTACCTCCAGAGACAATACTTTGTTGATATATTGAAAATACTTTTTTAACAGTTTACAGTCTTCAAAAGGGTGAGAAGCAGTCCATACTTTATTATTATTATTATTATTATTATTATTATTATTATTATTATTTTCATATAGAACTGAGAAGGATGTATGAGGGATACTAAAACAACTGAACAAAGCCAGGGGGCTGTATCCTAATTTACTTCTGATTTAGAAATGTTGGTTTTCCTTTCACTGTGTAGCAAGGGTTTCTGCCAGCTCATAATCATAACCCACAGTGGCAAGTATCATTTGTCCTGAGCTCAGAAAATTAAACCTAAAAACACTAAGAGATGTGTTGATGGACACAACTGAACATAACATTAAGGCTGCAATTTTATAAAAATTGCTCACTTAAAAAGATGGCAAACAACTATATTTCAAGCTTACCGTAAAATAGGATGGTAACCTTCAGGAAAGATAACAATTATTCTGAGTTTTCTATTTTCAACAAGTTCCCATAAATGACTCATAGGGCAAAGTTAGTAAATTATATTTACCATTAGTATATTTTAAAATTAGTTGCCTATTAAAAAAATAGTTTTTGTTATTGACCATTTTAAACCAAAAATATTGAATCTCCAGGAAGAAACAGATCATGAATGCATGTATTTTTGTCCCATGTAATACCACTTCTCCATCCGTTTATAATCACACCATTATGCATACTAAGCATAATGGGAAAAAATATCACAATATACACTGTTATTATTAGTTCCCAGTAGCCTTCCAGATAGTTTGCTAGTTGTTCACTGCAGATGCCGGAGAGTTTATAAAAGGAATCTCCACACAAAATCACTTTGCCTTCAGCTACAGCACAGGAAAGGACTAATGTTAAACTGCCACATCCTGCTCAATCAACCGTGAGCCTATCTGACATGCCTTGTTCATCTGGGATCAGTACGCTTCAAACTGGTAACAGAGAATATATAAACCTGCCAAATTATCCACTTGCTGACAGATTGATATAAGCAGAATTCTTGATGCATAGTGGGCAACAAGGACATAATTTCTGACCTGTTACATATGCCCCTTGTGAGGTTTCCCGCTGACATATGTCCTATGTATGGATTTTATTTTACATTTCTGTAGAATTTTAGTTTATTAACTGGATTGTCTGTAAACATATGTCACATTTAACAACTGTGTGTCATGAAGCCAGAGTTAGCTTGTGTGGCCGTAATGCTGGACGGGCACCTGTGCATGCACGTGCGCATGTGCATCGTCCTACACAGAATATTGTGCACGGCCGTGTGCCTCTATGTAGGTGTGCACGCGCCCCACGGCGTGCGGACGGGAGTACGCACACGTTCATTCCTATTGATGGCATCAAAAGGGCTATTTAAGGCTGAAACACCCAGACCTCCCTGCTGACTGATCTTCAGCTATTACCTTGCTCCTGAAACCTGTGAACCTGTTTGATCTCCTGTTACCGACCCGGTCTGCTTGACCTTGCTCCTGCTCTGTGCTCCTTGACGTCGGCTTGTTCCTTGACCTCTCTCCTGTCTTCTCCCTGGATACCTCGCTGCCTGCAAGTTACCATCCCGGCCTGTCCCTGATTACGTCCTGCCTTTTGATCTTGTACCTCGCTGCTAGATTGTTGATGACCCGGCTTGTCTTTACTCTGCTTCCAGGATCCTGTACTACAACCTGCATCCTGCTAAGTGACCCCTGCAACCTGCCTGCAGCTCTGACAGGAGTAGACACCTACCGGCACTTGTGCCCCTCCTTGTCCTCACGCAACTGTTCCCACCATCCAGGGGTGTTTGGACTGGAGCAGCACGAGAGGCCGCCCTCATCATCTCAGGATCCCCCTAAGGTACGTGACACCTTGGTTTTACTTCCAAACACATAAAATAAGCTAACTTGGCACAGTTTTTTAAGTCTTGAAAAACTGTATAGTCCAATTGAACTTTCAGTTTAAATTTGCTAAACATATTTGTGGTGCATCAAAAAAAAAGGAAATTTTACAATTTTTTTTCCTTAGAAAGCAGCCACAGCCTGAAATGAAAAGCCTGTCCCTGGCCAGCATGCTTTAAAGAAGGATGCTTGCTCTCCATGTGGTCACTCTGCATGGCTTTAATACCCCTTCTGCAGAGTCAGGCCTATACATCTACAATCAGCAAATCACATGCATCCTGTTGGTTTCCGAGATATAGCTCAGATTTAGCAGGTGGTGTCTTGAAGCTCTGGAGGGAGACCACTGCTTCCCCGAAAGAGCAAGGATGCATGTCTGCAGCATGCTGGCAGAGAAAAGGGTTTTCTACTCACACCTTGTTTTAATGCAACTCGAAGGTATGTAGCCAATTTAAACTTAGAGTTCAGTAAGACTTTAATTACAGGTGTGTTTTGCTAGCACTAAACATGGTGTCAAGCAGGTTAAAGTTAGCCTAATAAAAGCTTGATTACTTCAAAATAAGCATATGATGACATTTTAAATAAAAACTGCATACACTTTAAACTATTCAGGACTGCTGGATGGTTATAAATGTCCTAGTCCTTAAGTGGTGCTTAAAGACCCCAGATGTCTCCATAAAGAAAACCTGTCGCCTCCAAATGCTTGTTAGCCCCTGTGTGATAGCAATAAAATTAAGTGAAAAAAATGTAAAAAGTAGGGCTGGTAATGATTAAAATTTCCGTGTTCAATTAATAACAAATGTTTTAATCGATTAATTTCGATTAATTATAACGCACATACAGATCCAACTACATTGGCCTATAAACATACAGCACAGCAATGAAGGAATAAAATGAATATGGCCACCGCTTGAGTGGGGCAACTCAAAATAATAACGTGCTGGATTAGTGGGATCCTAGTTCATTTTATTACTTCATTGCTGTGCTGTATGTGTATAGGCCAATGCCTTGGCTGGCGCTCGTGCAGAAAGTTTCTTGGGCAAACTCACCGGCCCAAGTGGCTTCGCCGGCTAACAAAGGGGGAGGAGTCCGGTGACGTCACAGACATTGACGTCACCAGACTACTCCCCTTTCCCTTCGTTAGCCGTCACGGACATCGACGTCACCTGACTCCTCCCCCTTCCCTTCGTTAGCCGACGGAGCCACTTGGGAAAGGGGGGAGGAGTCCGGTGACGTCTATGTCCGTGGCATCACCGGATCGCCGACTGGACTCCCGGAAGCCGGCAGAGAGGTGAGTGTTTTCATTAGCGATCAAAATAATTTAAATTGATCAAAAAGTGTAAAGATTAATCGAGAAATTAGGGATGCATCGATACCGGTATTTTGGTACCAAGTAGCGATAATTTGTCGGTACTCGCCAATACCAATTACCGAGTAACGGAGGTCCCATTCAGGAAGCCAGGTGGCGTGTAATGACTCGCCACCTGGCTTCCTGATTAGCCGGGAAGCCGGGCAGCATGTAAAGAGTCGCCACCCGGCTTCCCGATTAACAAGAAAGTCCCCTCTTACCTTAGTATGTGCAGCCTGTCACCCCGGGGCCTCTGTAGAACGTGGCCTTCGTCCGGTACCCAGCCAGAGCCGCCTGGCCGCCCAATCAGGAAGCCGGGCGCCGTGTAATGACGCAACACCCTGCTTTCTGATTGGCCGGGAGGCCGGCTCCATGCTCTCTTGTCATGAGATGACGAGGGAGCATGAAGCCAGCTTCCCGGCCAATCAGAAAGCAGGGCGTCGCGTCATTAGACGGCGCCAGGCTTCCTGATTGGACGGCTCCGGCTGGGTACCGGAGGAAGGCTGCATTCTTGCTGGGGAGGCCCCGGGGTGACAGGCTGCACATACTAAGGTAAGGTAACCTTACCTCACATGGCCAGCTTCCTGATTGGCCAGCTTCCCGACCAATCAGGAAGCCAGGCAGCGCGTCATTACACAAGTGACGAGAGAGCATGGAGCCGCTTCTCGGTCAATCGCGAAACCAGGCAGCGTGTAATGACGCGCTGCCCGGCTTCCTGATACCGGAAGTACTCGTGCTAGGCATCGGAGCATTTGGGCGAGTACAAGTACTTGCCCAAATACTCGGAATCGGCACCGATATTGATACTAGTATCGGTATCGGTGCATCCCTACGAGAAATGAATCTTTAATTTCCACAGCCCTGGTAAAAAGTGATAAAAAAGTAAAAAATAATAAATATAAATAAAACCAACCTCGTTGCCCCCTGCCAGTTGCATGCAAATAATTTAAAAAAAGTGTAGGGCATGCAAGTGTACGTAAATGACGATTGGTCCACACGTTAGGTATTGCCATTACACAGGCATATGCAATTTTAATGCTTGACATGTTTGGTACCAATTTACTTGATGTAACCCCATCTTTTATATTTTACCAAAAAAATAGGTATTATATTCTGTTTCTGTGCACTAAAATTAATTTCAGTGTACTTCATCCTAAAAATATTGGTTTGATAAACATTTGCACAAATATTGTGCAACTTAAAAAAGTGCAACTAGCATTTTTGTATGCTGCAGAGCCTCTGATTTCAGAAAATATATAAATGTTTCAGGTTATTAAGCTTTTTTTCAGATTGTGTCATGTGTGTGCAAAAATTAAGACATTGCTCCAGACAGCAAGTAGTTAACTAAGGCTTGTATAAAACGAAAATGGTAGATAGTGTTAACTCTAGTGTATTATTTATTGGAAGAATTAACATTAAATATGACTTTTCTATTAAAAGTTGGTACTACTGGAGCAAAATTGCTGCTAAAAACCTAAAAAAAATGCTTACTGACAAATGTAACTAAAGCCATTTTTTCATTTTAGATAATGTAAAGAACAATTTAAGTTGAAGCACAACTGCAGACATTTTTTTTAGATGGAGGTCGTGGCTAGAACATACGTTTGAAACCTGTCAGGATTCACCCTCACTATTTGTCCGGGTGATCTCATTTCCTGTTGTGTCCCCAGAGAAGACAGGGAATAAGTAAGTAAAAAAAAATGATTTATCCAAAGGGGCACAAGCTGCAAATAATTCCAATGCATTTAACCCTTCCCTACTATATGCAAAACTAAAACAAATTTTACTATTTATAATTGACTTAGTTTAAATAAATGAATTCTGATTTAAAAGAATCTTTAGCTGGGTGGGCTGAGGTGGGATACTTGCAAATCAAAGTTGGTAAACAGGTAACCAAAAATAGAACACTCATTCTAGTCGCTTGCCTATTCTCTGGTCCTGTGGTGCACTCTTAGCATTGGAGTGGTTTCTCTGCAATAAACCAATGCAAAGAATGTTTTGCTTTCTCTTTTTTTTTTCTCACATTGACTAATATTGATGTTCGACTGCCAAATTATCTTTGGCAACATTTTGATTATCTTCTCATGTTTTGTCTCATGTATTACATTTTTATAAACCAATGCAACTCTGCAGGCCCAAGGCTAGGGAAGGCAGGGTGAAAGGTAGTAAGCCCCACTGCTGTCTGCTTTCTTTGAGAAAATGCTGTGCCTTAGCAGGAGGCATCAGCATTTATTTCTGCTGCCTATCAAACAAAGAAAAACAGATTTACTTTGAAATAATAGGAGTGGGTGCTAAATTCCAGTGAGGTTTACAGCATAGACTGTTAAAAAGTGGTAATTCAGTGGTCCGTGTGTTAGAATGTGTCTGTCATGGTCTGCGGACAAGAGCACTAGAGATTATAGGCTTCAGGACTATGGAGTGGATTGAAGACACGGACTGGAGTGAAATCGGGGATGTAGGTCACGGGGAGACTAGAAACTAAGGGTCTGTGCATTATCGGGGAGGCGTTAGAGGCGCAGAGTCTAAGAAGAGCCAGGTCTTCTACAGAGCCTCTAATGGTGAGGATGATTCTGTGGCTGGGCAATTTCCAGGTTGTGGCCCTCTAGTGCACCCCAACATACTAAAAAGGCTAGTGGAAGCACCAGGGAACTGTCAGAAACAGGTAGGGTAGAAACCAGAAACCAAGAAGAGGAGGATAGGAACAGTGGCACACAAGAAGAGAGAGAGACACAAAGGTGCAAAATGCACAGCACATGATACACTGAAGAGGAAAGCAGCACAAGGACTAAGGAGACAGACACATGGGAAAGGCGAGTAGCTTAGAGGTACCCTTAGGAGCATGAGTACAAACGTATGCAAGAGATGTGCGTTGCACGTGCACACAAAGAGATACAGGATCATAGAAGGTTAAATTTGAAGTGCAGGTCAAAGAGGTAAATGCACACAGGGAATGTGCAGTACAAGTAGGTAAAGTGCACAAAAGCAACACAAGATTGCAGTGCTGAAGTATATAGGTAAATGCATAGTACATGGGAAGATACACTGGAAAGGAGGATAGAACTACAGTACGCTAGAGGAAGTAAGGCTAAATAACAACGAATGCAAGTATATAGAAGTATAGAACACAGCTACAAGGAGAGAGTGAAGCAATGTGGTAAATGGGTAAATGCATTGCACAAGGTGGAAGATGCACTGGAAAAGTAAGCGAACAGGAATGCAGTACAAAGGGGAAAGTTAGGCAGAAGTACAGAGAATACAAGTAGATAGGAGAATGCAAACACACAATGGCTGGAGTGGGAACTGAAGTAGTAAGACAATAAAGGCAGTATATAGTGACTTAAAGCACACTGGTGAAAGCAATGGAAGGTCTGCAGCGATATTCAAAAGGTACACACTGGAATTAAGCTACAACAGTAACACTGAGAACGAAGCAGGGGATATGGAAGCCAAGGGCCTGTTCGAACACCTTTGCTGTCTGCAGTTAACAAGATAAAACGTCTCCAATTCGCACAGGAACACAAGGATTGGGCAGTCGAGCATTGGAAAAAAGTCATGTGGTCCGATGAATCACGTTTCCAGTTGCATCATGCAGATGGCAGAGTGAGAATTTGGCGGGAACAGCATGAAAGCCTGCACCCCACATGCATGAGTACAACCCTTCAAGCTGGTGGAGGCAGTGTTATGGTTTGGGGCATGTTTTCCTGGCATGATTTGGGCCCGTTAATTTGTGTGGAACAACGTCTGAATAGCACAACATACCAAAGTATCGTTGCTGATCAAGTTCATCCTATCATGTTGATGGCATATCCCAATGGAGATGGCTTCTTCCAACAAGACAATGTGCCATGCCACGGTGCTCGTATTGTGCAGGAGTTGTTTCAAGAACATGAGGGAGAATTTACCTTGCTTAGGTGGCCCCCACAATCACCAGATCTCAATCCAATTGAGCATTTGTGGGATGAAGTTGAAAGAGCCATCAGGCAAGTGGTTCCAGTGGAATATAAATAAAACTCTAGAAAAAAGCACTACCTTGAACCTACCAACAGTGGTCCAAGGAAAGAAAACCCATGAACATGAAAGGTCATGGGAGGCCAAGGCTCACTGATGCATGTGGGGAGTGAAGGCTGTCTCATGTAGTCCAATTCAATAGAAGAGGTACTGTAGCTCAAATTGCTGAAAGGTTAATGCTTGCTCCGATAAAAAGGTGTCTAAAAACAAAGTGCATCACAGTGTGTTGCGTATGGGGCTGCCTATCCGCAGACCAATCAGGGTGCCTATGCTGACCTGTGTCCACTGCCAAAAGCACCTATAACGGGCACGTGAGCATCAGAACTGGACCATGGAGCAATGGAAGATGGTGGCCTGGTCTGAAAAATCACATTTTCTTTTACATCGTATGGATGGCTGGGTGTGTGTGTGTGTGTGCCACTTATCTACGGAAGAGATGGCACCAGAATGCACTATGCGAAGAAGGCAAGCCAGCGGAGGCAATGTGATGCTTTGGGAAATGTTCTGTTTGGAAACCTTGGGTCCAGCCATATATGTGGATGTTACTTTGACACATACCACCTACCTAAACATTGTTGCTGAACAAGTATATCCTTTCATGGAAATGGTATTCCCTGATGGCAGTGGCGTCTTTCATCAGGATAATGCACCCTGCCACACTGCAATAATGGTTTAAGAATGGTTAGAGGAACACTACAATGAGATGTTGACTTGGCCTCCAAATGTTCAAGATCTCAATCCATTAGAGCAACTGTGCAATGATGCATCAGAGCTGTTTTGGTGGCAAAAGGGAGTCCTACTTAATATTAGGCAGGTGGTCATATTGTTATGGCTGATCGCTGTATATCTATATATATATCTATATCTGTCTATATACATGTATAGATAGATATAGATATAGATATACAGTATATATAGAGAGAGATATATCTAGACAGATAGATAGATAGATAGATAGATAGATAGATAGATAGATAGATAGATAGATAGATAGATAGATAGATAGATAGATAGATAGCAAATTTAACAATATTATTTTTTTTTAATTTAAGGGGGAAAAAAAGAAAAATAAGTAAATATTTTCACAATGTTATATCAAGAGGGAAACATACATTGTTTACACTAATAAAGGAATACTGTTCTAAGTTCACTTGAGTAAATAATAAATATTATTTCATAATTTTTTTACTTTTTTTTTGAGACATTGCTTTTTTGGTTAAAAAGATAGTCTGCAAAGGGGCTCTTTGTTTTGCGCTCTTAACATTCATTCAATTTATAACCCATCTGCTTTCAAAGTATAACGATGGAAAATTCAATTTCTGATTGCATCTTTCAGCTGGATAATAGATACTTGTAAAACAAAATGATACACATAAAAAAACAGCACATCTTCATTCGATGAAAAGAACTTAAGCAGGAACATATGTGAAAATAAAGCTAGGTTTTTTAATATATCTACTAAGATGCTGGATCAATGAGTTAAAAAAGCAGGCCATGCATGCAAAACAATATTATAGCTACATAAAAACATGCAAGACCTTAACTTTTGCTATTGTCCCTGGCAGTATTATGGCTCTGTAGTACTTAAGCCCTAGCCTAAGCTATAATTAATATGATTGTCCTTCTTGGTTTGGTTTCCACTATCTGCTGCAGAATCCTCTTCATCATCGAGTGTTTTGTTATGTGTGTATAACAATCTACCCGTATAAAAAACCTTTAAACCCTGGTAATACAGTATAAAGGTTTTCATGGTAGGTCAACATTGGTAGGCGTTTTCATGTAACGGTCATCACACTTACATTTAAGAAACCCAGCAGCACATTTCAGAGTGAAAAAAAATCAAGTCATTTCTCCCTATGAAATGAGGTACTAAAGTGCTTATATGTACATGTTGCTGGGTCCGGGAGAAGGGGAACACTTATTAAAAAAAAAGCAAAGGGCAAAACACTATAGCAAAGACGGAAGTGTATTAAAGACTACGTTGGTTTGATGAAGACAACAATTATTTTTTTGTGGGAGATCAGTCGGTTTTGGTGATGTGCATCTTTATTATAAGTGCTAAAGACAAGAATAAAAAACACTCAAGGTCACAAGAAATTATGATAAAAAAACTATATGCTCAAGGGAGCAAAAAAATGTACAGTCTAAAATATAAAATGTAATAAATATTACATTATTGTTGGCTTTAGCTTTACTAGTGTACTATGTACTTAGGCCTCATTCAATTAAGGCTTTTATGTCCAGCTGTGGATTTGAGTGGCAAGAATCACTGGATTCTTGTGGCAGGAGTCATAGGTTCTTCCAGGAAGCTGTGGCCCGTCAGCTTGTGCAAAGCAATGGCATACTGACATAAGCTGTCCGCTGCAATCTTCATGTATCCACACATCCAGTAATTTCCTGTGGCCAGGGACAGATGTCCAACCCTCAATATCAGGGCTGGTACTGGGGACACATAGTACTATGTGTCCCCAGTTATAAATGAACAGGATGTGATTTACATCACTTCCTGTTCATTCATGAGTTTCTCAATGGGGAGAAGGACTCACTACAGAGGCTCCTCCCGCATTCAGAAACTGCTTGATAGTAAAATATTTTCTTAATGAATGTGAAGCTTCTGTGCTTTCCATTCATTTAGAACAGAGGCTGCAGAAAAAGGGATTGAGGACTTTGTATCCTCAATTTCTTTTTCTATTTTAAAAGGGAAATATCAGTGGGCTGTTTAGACCCCTAATGTTTCCCCGAAGCCCCCCCAACCGTAAAAAAATAAATACAATTAAAAACATATGCCGGCTGAATGTGTTAGACGCCGCAGATGGAAAGGGGCAGGACACCTCTCCCCAAGTGCAACGTCGGTCACACGAGCACCACGGGAGGATAAGACGACGGGGCCTCTAGGACACACTGGAATGTAAGCCGGCCGACTCCCTGCGTTCAGGGGCGGGAGGGGGGTGTGGGGTTGTATTGAAGTCAATGGCACCGCAGGCATGTCCCCCGCACACAGTGCGATCACCCGCACCCGGAACGCAGGCACATTAGTGCCTGCATTCCGGGCCAGTGCGATCTGCAAAAATAGTACTCGCAGCATTTTTGCGGATCGCACTGGACTGGAACGCAGGCACTAATGCGCCTGGGTTCTGGGTGCAGGCGTTCGCACTGTGGGCGAGGGGCCTGCCTGCGATGTCATTGACTTCAATGCACCACCACGCCCCCTCCAGCCCCTGAATGCAGGTGTTTTTTCATTGGTAGATCTAATTGAGCTCGTCATCTGAAAAGTAGATCTCGAGATGAAAAATTCTGGGTGCCCCTGTTCTGTACATTAGGCTTGAGGATATGTTCTATGTTGTGGCATGAAACTATGACATTTCAATCTACTAGTAATCTGACTGTACTATAAAATATGCTGCCAAATACCAAATGTTTCCATCCAGGCAAACTGAGCTGCTATCCTAGTGAGTATTGTACTGTAGTGTACTGAAATAAACCTACGATTGTCTCCATTTATGCTTACACTACTGCTTTTACAGCTGATTGTACTAAAAAGACTTGCCTTTAACTTTAACAGCTTGCCTATTGACACATTCTTGGCTTTAACCTATACCATGTCCTCAATACCAGTATATCACTGATAAAACAGCATTGATGGCTACCATGACATACACTTTGGAACCTGGATCATGGTAGATACAGGTGCAGATGATCAACAAAGTCCACATGCACTTACTAAATCTGGCAACCCTATTAAAGTTAAAGTATTACATTCTAAATGTTTCTACATATCCACTAGAAAAAAACATAGACCATTTTGCAGTGCTTATATGCCATTCGTTTAATGTCAGCATTTAGAACAATAGTTTATCAGCATCTATAAATCAAACAACTTCCCACTGGCAGTAATTATCTCAGAAATAAAGTTACAGAAAGTAAGTATTTCATTTTGAATTGTCATAACAGGATTCATTGCCATGTTTTCGTAGTTGCAGATCAAGCAGGACTGTTAACAAGCTGCGTGATTTGTCACCACATTTGCATTAATTGCATTGTTGGGAAATAAGAAATTATCAGCAAGCTTCTATCAAAATTCCTACTATTGTAAATAATATAACATGGTCTTTTATTCACTCACCGATTTCAAAAAGAGTTTTAAAGCAAGGATTTACCAACGTTATCAAAGGTTTTTACTTGAATGTATAATTACCTCCATACAATCTGATGTGAACTCAGAATCTGATCATTTTGAACCAGTTGTAATAACAGTAGCAGCATTAACAGTACCCTAATTTTTACTGCCTTGCCATTGTTATTGCCCTTTATCATAACCCCCTAACCCCTGAACTTTAAGTAAATCTGTCATGAGAGAAATAGAGGCTGCATAGCAAGCAAGGGCAGTTAATATTTAAATAGAGTTTTTCAGAGAATGCTTGATTTATTTGTTTTTCTTTTATTTAATATTTGCAATTGTATGCCCTGATGTTTTAGATACATTTATTATCACTTGAATATTTAACAAAAATACAGGTTACTTCCTTGACAATACTCCTGCAGGAAATCCATCCCCACAGAAGAGAACACTGCCTATCTGGTGAATACTTTCGGAAGATGTCCAGCAGTGCCATCAGCACCGAAATAGTGGAAACCAGTGGGACCCAGGTACACACATCTACTGTCCAGAGAAGTCTGGCCAGAAGTGGTCTTCATGGAAGAATTTGGCCAAAAAGCCAAACCTATGACATGGAAACAAGGCTTAGTGATTCAGCTATGCACGAAAAAAGATAGGAACTGGGGTGCAGAAAAATGGCAGCTGGTGCTCTGGACTGATGAGTTAAAATTTGAAATATTTGGCTGTAGCAGTTTGTTTGCCGAAGGGCTGGAGAGCGGTACAATAATGAGTGTCTGCAGCAACAGTGAAGCATGGTGGAGGTTCCTTGCAAATCTGGGGCTGCATTTCTGCAAATGGAGTTGGAGATTTGGTCAAGATCAGTGGGGTCCTCAATGCTGAGAAATACAAGCAGATACTTATCCATCATGCCATACCATCAGGGAAGCATGCGACTGGCCCCACATGTATTCTGTAGCAGGAGAACAACCCCAAGCATACAGTCATTAAGAACTATCTTCAGTGTAAAGAACAACAAGGAGTCCTGGAAGTGATGGTTTGGCCCCCACAAGCCCTGATCTTAACATTATCAAGTCTGTCTGGGATTACATGAAGGGGCAGAAGGATATGAGGCAGCCTTCATCCACAGAAAATCTGTGATCAGTTCTCCAAGATGTTTGGAACAACCTACCTGCCAAGCTCCTTCAAAAACCGCGTGCAAGTGGAAGGAGAGCGATGGAAAGAGAGAGAGATGGAAAGAGAGAGAGAGAGAGAGAGAGAGATGGAAAAAGAGAGAGATGGAAAGAGAAATATATTTTTCTCTACTGAACACATTTTGAAATACTGATCTGTCAAAGTCAAAATGTTGTAGACTTTATGTGATTCACATTACTGCTGTACAATACCTGCTAACTGCTACCTGTGTATACCAATAACAGACTAGGAAATATAACAGTTGGCAAGCTATTAGAAAATATATTGGTTAAGCTTAGTTGTATAGAAATATATTGATTCCTAGCCTCCCAAGAGCTGTTCATGACATTTCAGGAATAGAAAAACTGTAATTCTATTGTATCTTTAATCCTATAGCTCCTATGCTATTTAATATTTTTTTTAGAAACAATAGTTTCACTTATAAGAACATTTTTTTATTAGCATTTATCTTTTAGATTTATTGGAAACTTTGAACAGAGTTTGGAATTTTATTATATCTTTTTAGCAAGGTACCAGTATCAAGGTGTTATTTTAAATATTTCAGTGCATGTATACAGTACAGTACACAATACAAGACATAATGCACACAGTATATAAATAATTTAATAATATTTAAATAATCATAGGATACAGATTATTTTTCCTGCCTATGTTGGGTAGTTGACATGACATTGGAAATTTCAATGAAGTTTGTTCAAAATGCTCATATGAGAGAATGCTCCAAAGTAAATTCATAACGGGCTGGATGATATAATTGCCACCATTAGAAAACATGGCATTTTATATACAGCTTACCTATAGGACCTGTGTGCACTATGGTGTTGTAGCAATGCACTTTATATGCAAGGGAGCACCCCAATGCAATGGACATGTGTTGCACTGCCCAAAAAATTGTGTATGTACCATATTTTTGGCAGTGCACAGCGATGCACATTTGCTACACGGTGCATTTCAGAATGAATGGCATTGCGTCAACACATTGTGCCATAGTATAAACAGGCTCAAATGTCAGTGCAGACATCTGCTCAGATGAGATGAAGTGACCCGAATACATCTTAAGCTTGGCTCAGCCAGTCAGGGGATGGGCAGCTGATCGGGGAGGTGATCGCACTACATATCCAGAGCCCTACCCCATTAACCAGTGGGCCACAGACCGCAAACATCTCATCAAGTTCGGCGTTTGAATGGACCGATGTTCGATTCAAACTCATGTTTGGCAACGCAGTACTGAAATTAATTTTATACCATTTTTTGGGGACACGTAGAGCTTTCTTTAGACGGTATTTAATCAACACTGGGGTTTTTGTTTTTTACTATATAAAGAAAAAAGTACCGAAACTTTTGGAAAAAAAAAACTTGTCCCTACGTTATGTTATAAAACATTTATTATTACCCAAATTTTTGGTAAAACATAAAATATGGGGTCACGCTGGGTAAATAGTTGGGTAAACATGTCAAGCTTTAAAATTGTGCACGTCCACAAAATCGCAATAAAACTACCACACCTAAAATTGGCCATAGGCAACACTTTAAAAGCTTTTACTCCTTATCAGTTTAGTGTTAACAATGATTAATGGATCTAAAATTATTGCTCATACTCTGAAATTCGAAGTAATATGTGTAGCGTAATCATTGTTTTCATACATAGGTGCACCCAACACGTATTTACGTTTTTTTTAATATGTGACTTTTTAAAACTTTTTTTACACTTAATTTTATTGCTATTACTAACAAGTGCCCTATGTGATAGCACAGATACAGTGACCGGTCCTCTTAATGGAGACATCAGGGCTCAATAAGAACCCTAATGCCACCATGGGACCCCAAAGAAGCTAATGAAGCAGAGATCTGCTTCACCAGCTTATTCTCTGGCTATAGCTGCCAGAGAAATGACAGCTGAAGGCTGAAGTGATTAAATACACATCACTTCCGCCTTCAGGCATTGAAGGAGAGATCAGCAGTGGGAGAATGCTGGTCTCTCCTCCATTTACAGCATCAGCAGTTGCTGTCCCAGGCCCGCAGGGAGTACAGTGGATAACCGGCAGTAGCGGTGGAAGGGGGTGCAGCATTGGATTGGGGGCCGCACAATGTTTTTACTATACAAGCGGTCGGATGGCGTGTGACACTCGCCGTCAGGTAGAATGAGAGCTCAGCTGGCCAGGCTGCCACTAGTCGGCTGAACGGGAGCAAAAGCGCCACTATACAACGAAGGACCTGAGGCCTGCTCCTCAACCCCTTCCATAGCGACCACTGACCCACTGTTAGAACGTTGTATAGTGGCGCTTTTGCTCCCGTTCAGCTGACGAGTGGCAGCCTGGCCAGCTGAGCTCTCATTCTACCTGACGGCGAGTGTCACACTACACGCACAGTGTACTTCGCCTCAACGGGCCCTCCAGTTACATTAACCACCCTCCAGAATACATGGACCCACAGATGCCGCCCTGCGATCCATGCTGACAACCATCCGACACTCCGTAACGGCAAGATACCACCTCGTCCGTCCAAAAGTGAGTCTGCATTGAAATGTACACAAAATTTCCAAACTGTTAAACATTAAGTATTCCAGGGTTGTAACACTTCTTTCTTCGTTTTCCCATATTGTCTACAGGGTCCCTCTCCCTGATTTAGGAGCTCGCCCACCCACACCTGTTTTTTAAAGTTTTTTTTAAAGTTTTTCCATACTTTTCACACCTGTTGTGCGCTCGCCATTCCTATTGTTTTTTTTATCTTGCTACTCTTACTGGGGAAGCTGTTGTCAGTTAGTTCATCTTTTGTTGTCAGTTAGTTCATCTTTTACTTGTTTTGTGAAAAGGTGAACTTAACCATCAAAGCCACATGAACAGATTGGCTACCTGTGCTGCTTCTTCCTTTCCCAGTCTGGTGTATAGCCACCATTAAAGGTTGCAACCTGGTCTAATTTAGGTACTCACACTGTTTGCAATCAAAAATACATTTTATGATGTATTAATGAATACAGAACTGCACTATTCTGTGTCGTTTACATCTGCCTAGAGTTCACCTTCAATATGTGCAGCATGTATGCTTTTTAATGCATTGGGTCAAATAGGTCTCACTGTTATTTTTCACTTATCAGAGAAACAATATGTAAAGAAAACTTGAAAACGTCAGTGTTTTTCTTACCAGTAGACAAAACTACTGGGAAAGAACAATCATTACTGTATATTACAGGGCACTTGATACATTGACAATCCTATGATTGCAGTTCAGCAACTATTTGCTGCTCTCGCCATTCTCTAAACCCCATGCTTCAAGTGAGATACACTGCTATTTCTAACAAAACTTGCAATCAGTCCCAAGAGAGTGAAGGTGAGTCACATCTACTCATTGAAGTGGAAAAAAAAAAGAAAAAAATGATCATTTAGCAGGCTGATAATATTAAACCAAATACTACAATCCAGGGCTAACTCTGTTGCCTTTGTATACACCAAAACACAATACAAATGCAATTTGAATAGATTGCAAAAACGGGGGGAAAAGGAGTAACGCTAAGAAAAGTAAAAAATATATATAAATATAATTATGGACAGAGCTCCAGGGTTTCAGAAAAATGTATTCAAACAGCGCAAACCCCCTAGCATAGAAATCCCATAGTAGGAGCCCTCCAATAAATAGATATTCAAGTATAATATAAAGTGCATCCAAACATATTTATTTAAACATTGCAACACATAAAGATAAATCACCTCATTACATTTAAAACTTATTTAAAAATCGCATAGCTTCCCTGAAGTGACTCAATGTGGGACAGAAATAAACAGGGTTGAAATACCCGCAGGGCAGAGCAGCAGTCATTGATATGAACGGATACACCGTTATGAGGTGGTGGATACTAATGTATCAGCATATGATGATAGGATTACTCACTTGTTCCTCACTTGTGGCCACAAGGGAAAGAGTCCGTACTTCTATGATAGATATTCCAGTGGTATTCTTAGTAAAGGTTTTTTATTCAAAAAACATTTGTAATCCTGCTGATCGCTTAAATGTTTCCACCACTTGCACCAACTTCCATTGAGTTTGATCCCGACCTGTTTCACTTCACATCTACTGTGGACAGGTGGCCCGACAATTCCCCTGCAAGTGCGGCCGCACCTTGGAACGGGGGTGAACGATGTTCCACGTGCAAGGTATCCAGTGATGTGCTTGATCAGGGATTAGAAATTGGTCAGATCACCAGGGAAGCTATGCGATTTTTAAATAAGCTCACTTCACTTCGGGTTGTTTATTCACTCTGCTGCCTACGGCAGCTTGGTGGATAGACCCCTAAATGATACAGGTAATTTTCAACCCATGTTGCTAAATGAATTAACCACTTGTTACCAGTTACCACATTTGTAGCATTTTGATTTCAGTGTACTGTAAATGAGGCAAGGACTCTGAACTCCCATCCTGCATACTTGTTTCTTTATCTATAAAACATATCTACCTTTTTTAAATGGCAAAAACAAAATTGTGATGGATACATTTGATTAAAAACTAGATAGTCTGCTTCTAAATATCCTACTCCCTGTACAGCATGCAGCAAAAAATAAGATAACTGAAATATGTATTTAACACAAGTATATGTGAATGCACATGCAAGCTGACATAGTAACTTATATATAAATATCATTTAGATGCCATTTTTATATTTACATTTTTCAAAATTCAATATTTACATGAAAAGAGCGACCTTCACTGCTCCCTCCACATCACAGCTCCACTGCTCAGGTTCATCACAGTCCATATTCCAAAACAAAGCAAATTTAAAAAAACAGCTGCACACTGCCAATCTTCACCAAGAGCCAGATTAGGTGTAAAGCGTTAGAGGTGAGCAATCATCAGGCGGGGATCACTGCAATATAATTGACTGGACCTTACAATAGAGAGGCACTTGAAAGTGTGTGGCTGTTTTTTGGATTGGCCTCAAAAATCAATAGTTGCTAACTTTGTTTGCTATTTTATTGTTTGGTCACATGTGCACACAGTGTTCTTTCAGGTACTCATTCAGATAACAGGGGAAGGGTCAGCTGAAGCAGGCGGGCAGTATATTACATCACACACAGACAGAGAAGCACATTCATCATCTGTGTATGCTGCGTATCACCTGTTCTCAGCTAGATCCACTGCTGGGAACCGCTCGCTGTCAATAACCAAAGTAGGGCTGGGTGGGGCATATGGCTATTAATAAGACTACAAGGGATAAAGGCATGCTGTACACTAGCACGCCAGTTTGTACATTATTGCAGCAAGCCTGGGGATGCAAACTGACCATGCAAGCATGCATCAGCTCTTGTACTTTATATTGTCCATTTACAAGGAGGAATGATGCCTGGCAGGATCACCAGTGATTTCCAATGAAAAAGAGGCAAGGAAAAGATATCAGATTATAATGCTAAATATCCACAGGGGCAAACACACACATACTTTGGGGGTAAAATACACTTTAAATCAAGTGGTGAACATATGTTGAACTAGCTCCTCTAGCAACCCCGAAAATTTGTGATCCTGTCTTTTTCTATTATCCTAATACTCCACTTTTTTATTCAACTTGCTCTCTTTGTTACTATGGATCCTCATCCATGCCAGTAAATAAGCCAGTAGGCAATTACTTATTTTATTGATGAAATCATATTAATATTTTTGTTTCACTAAATATTTTCTTTTAGACCAGGTGAAATAAAGGCACTGCAAGGTATGTAAATTTACAGTTTAATGTCAGGTTTTCATTATTGTCTGAGGCCATATGGGGGAGATTTCCAATCACTTCCATCTACACTGCCAATTTTGTCACAGGAATTTTTTAAACAGGAATTAAGGGAAAATCTTCCACAGGTACACAGGCCGCAATAAAAAGCTAATGTGTTCTTGTGTTGTCCTACACTACTGAAAAAAAGTGTTTTTAATGCTACCTGTGATGTTGGAGATTTTAATTTGCCTTCTGTTCTGGTGACATGTTGTCCCTGGTTTGAGATAAACATTAAGCACTATGCAACAACAAAAGAAAAAAGAAAAAAAAAAAGTGTGAAATGATCATAACTTACTTGCTTTGCCTGTCCATACTTGCCAACCTGAGACTTTCCCATCGGGAATTGAGGAGATTCATCTGTTCCTGAATTTCATTCTCTTCATCATCAGAAAGTTTCCGAACAACTAACAGTTGACTTCCAGCTTGCAAAACTTCTCCAACATTTCCCTGGTGAGATGTTAATTCCATCATAAAGTCCTAGAAATGAAGAAAACTTTTATAGCAGGAGTGGAGAATAGTTCAATTTTATAACAGTATAATCACATGCAGGGATATAAAGCTGATTTTCAACCTAATGTAGGTGGTAAAATTACCAGGACTAAATATAAGACAATGGTAAATTTATATTTGTTTTTACTGCATAAAGCCCTTTTTGGTAACATTATTTCTAGAAAAAAGTAGTCATTTATTTTTACAATGTATGTTTGGGACTTTTTCTGTTGAGTAGAATCATAATGTCACCATTATCACGCATGCATTAATAAAAGAAAACTGAATGTAACTGATATCTACTTCCATTACAGCGTAGCATGTCTGTGGCTGCAGAGGCAGCTCTTTAATTAGGCAAATTAGGCGGTCCCCTAAGGCTTCGTGCTCACAAGGACCTCACGGCTACTTAACTTACCCAGCCAATAACCTCGCAGTTTATCCACTATGCTTCCTGGAGCCCTGCCAGCAGCCAATCAGGAGAGACATTGCGTGCATGTCACCCCTCCCATCGACTGCATGAGGATCTCGAACTGGAAAGTCAAGAGTTAAACATTGGAAGGCCTCAGTGGTGGCTCTACGACACCCGCTCCCACCTGCGAGATGCAGCCTGCACAGCCCTGGTGAGACGCAGCCTGCACAGCCCTGGAGAAAAGACCTGGCCCGCACAGCCCTGGTGAGATGCGGCCTATACAGCCCTGGTGGGACCCCAGAGGGCCCTGGTTAGAACACACAGAGCGCTGGTTAGGACACAGAGGGCCCTGGCTAGACCCCAAAAATCCCTGGTGAGACCGCACAGAGCCCTGGTGACAGTGGTGAGTCCCCACAGAGCCCTGATGGCAGTGGTGATACCCCACAGAGCAGCTGCACACATTTTATCTATACCTTATGTTTGTTTATTGATATTTTGGTTTATAATTGGTTATGAGACAAATAAAATGTTAGAAACTGTGAATTCATGGTTCGTAGGATTTAAGGCTCGTCTTAATATATGCAATGTATATAGTTAATTTTTATCACTTGCAATTTTTTTCCATTTAGGGGCGTGAGTGGGGTCTCATGTTTAATCTTCGCCGAAGGCCTCGCAAACTTTAGAGCTGCCTCTTTGTGGCAGCATTAAAATTTCTGTACCATATAAAGTACACATCTCACTCTTTATTAAAACATTTTTTTTCCTCTGTGTAATATCTGTTTTTTAACCAAGCTTTAGGTGTACCTCTGTGTGCTTTAAAGGTTAATGTGAAGATTGTTTTTAAAACAATTAACCGAGCTAGCTAGAACTAGCTCCTGGGGGAGTCTATTCCACGTTTTCACAGCTCTACCTGTGAAGAATCCTTTCCGTATGCAAAGGTTAAACATCTTTTCCTCCAGACGCAAAGAGTGCCCCCTTGTCCTTTGCAGTGACCTTAACATGAATAATTTGGCACCAAGCTCTTTATATGGAGTATTTATGTATTTATACATGGTGATCATGTCCCCCCTTAATCGCCTCTTCTCCAGAGAGAACAAATTCAGGTCAATTCATCTTTCCTCATAGCTGAGTTCCCCCATGCCTCTTATGAGTATAGTCGCCCTTCGCTGCACTTTCTCCAATTTCCACAACATCCTTTTTGTAAACTGGTGCCCAAAACTGAACTGCATATTCCAGATGAGGTATTACTAATGCTTTGTACAGGGGCAGGATTATGTTTCCATCTCTGAAGTCTATAACCCTTTTAATACAAATACATGCGCTATTATTTTGATCAGTTTTCAAAATCATTGTGTAATCTAAACCTGTAGTTTTTATGCAAAATGGCATACTTTACCTATCTAGTAGAATATGCTACAACATATCATCTTGTACTTAGCAGCGGTACTATCCCAATCTAGAATGTTAACAAGAAGCTGCCTAAAGGCATACAATGTAATCATGCTGCCACAATGACCTGACACCAAAGTCAAGGCAGTGATAGTAATAACTGCTATAAACATTTTTGTAATATAGTAAAATTCATATTAGACATGATGGTCAAGGGTGAAATAGTATACTTATATACTTAATAAATAAGCCTTTCTACAAACATCTGGACACTGCTGGCGGGAACTCACTTAAAGAAGATTGTGGGGCAGAACAAAACGTAACCCTTGCTATGGCTGAGTGTGTGTTTTGGTCTAAGGTATCAAATAAAAAAAGATATACTCACCCAAACCTTAGTCCCACCTGGCTGCTAGACCTTTCCCCACAGTTTTCCCCCCCATGCTCCGGCGGTCTAAGGATCCATGAGTCATCAGTGTATTAGACATGAAGACTCCAATAGACATTCCACTGCTGGAGCAGAGGGGGGGGGAGGCTGCATTGACCCATCTAGCAGCCAGGTGGAACCAAGGTTCAGGTGAGTATATTCTTTTTATATTACACCCTAGACCAAAATGAGCATTTAACCCTTGCAGTGTGGGGGTACTGCAAGGGTTATGTTTTTATTCTGCCTGTTCTTTAAACTATATGCAAAACCAACACCTTTTCTTAGACTTGGATAATTTGCATGTGAAAATTCCTATCAGGCTTTTATTGCTGCCTGCATCACTCTTTCTTGTTCCTTGTAACTATTGTCACCAAGCTAGAAAGTGATGGGAAATCCAATTTCACAATTGTTACCAGAACAGGAATAAAGGGCAATTTTCCGGTGGGGACACTTGTAACTTGTAGCTCTTGTAACAGCTAAGAGGGAGATTCTTCTCACTTCTCTCTGTCGTTCAACCATATTACTGGTTGCTAGGACGCTGTTGGCTATAAAAACAGCATGGACACCACCCCAAAATCTGTTGCGGCCTATGGACCCTGCTCATAGTCTACTAGACCTTACCTTTCCCGCTCTCCCTAAGTAGTGATGAGCCAAACACCCCCGTGTTTGGTTCAAATTCAAACTTTCGAACATGGGCAAAGTTTCAAACTGGAACTCAATGCAAGTCTGTGGGGGTAGAACTTTGAAAATCAAATGTCCCCATTTTGAAGCCTTATATGCAAGTTACTGGCCAAAAAATGTGTATGGAGATACGGGTACTGCCCTGGGGGACATGAATCAATGAAAAAAAATGTTTAAAAAATACAGTTTTTAAAGGAGCAGTGATTTTAAAATGGTTTAAAGTGAAACAATAAAAATAAAAAAATTCCTTTAAATATCGTGCCTGGGGGTCCCTTTAAACTGCCTGTAAAGTGGCATATCTGTACGATATATATATAGCCTGCTGCAGCAAAACTGAAATTTCTAACAGCATACAGTTCCCCCTCCCAAACAATACCAGACCCTTTAGGTCTCATAGGAATGTTAGGAGGGACCCCCCCTCCCTGCGATACCAGGCCACATGTCCTCGGCACTGGGAGGGTGCTTTTCCAGGATCGCCCCTAGAAAAGCACCTTGTCCCCGGGCCTCTTCCCCACAAACCCTGGGGCATTGGTTGTGGGGTGCAGGCAGGGGGGCTTATGCACGGCATGGTACCCCTTAGTAAAGGGGCACCCAGATGCGACACCCCTTGTGAATGAGTACCCCTACCTATTCACTAAATGGTTAAAAAATAGATTAAATAAAAACACCAGACTTTAAATCAAAAATCCTTTTTTTGAAAAAAAAAACACAACAAAAAGGATTTTGACAAGTCCTTTATTAAAAACAAAAATTGATCCACCGACGTAATCCATTGTCAATCATGACGTCCAGTGTTCTCCACGATGACGAAGACTCAATAAAGAATAAATAGAAATAATAACAATTTAAAAAATGATGACCGCCGTCCCGTCTGCTGCAACGAACACCCGCCACATAATGGCATTTTGACAGATGCCGGCAACTTATAAACAATTGGGCGGGGCAAGCAGTGACAGCTAGCTCCTCCCAACGGTTTACAGTTGTAACGGGTGAGCCATGATTGGGCAAAGTCATCATGACTTTGCCCACTCATGGCTCCCACAGTTCTCTGTGCCCTGATTGGGCAAAGTCTTGCATCTGACCTATGGTCAGGTGCAAATGTTTAGCCAATTATGGCTTAAGAAGGCGCATTGACTTATGGGTTGCTCGGCGGACGAATAGCCTGCCAAACGCCCTGATAGTTTTGTGTTCAGCCTAACCCTATGCCTAAGTACTCTACTACACTATTTAATCATGTCTTGACTGCGACTAGGTGCCGTATCTCCCCGTACCACCCTCTTCTCTAGATCTCTATAGACATATTCACAATATCTTTAACATGGAATATTTAATGGCATGCTTATGTAACCTCATGCCTGTATTTGAGAAAACCTGGTCCTCCTCGTGAAGAAATGATCTTCCAATGTAATTCACCCCTATTTTTTCACCTTCTTAAAACTCAGCTGGGGGACTCCTGGTCTACTGGGGAGCACAGAATTTACTTTTCTTTACCCTCTTTTTCTCTCGCTGCACCGATTTCCCTTTCTATGCTTCATCTTGGCTTTATTTTCTCTCTTTACCTTCTGTTTTCTGCATCTTCCCTCCTTTAATATTTTCTGGTTACTTCAGATATGCGGTCAATGACTCCGTTATTTTTCTTTCTTTCTTTGCCACCACATAACTGGCTCCTACGTAATACCTACCTATATTACTATGTCACCATCTGCACCTTTTTCCCTTTCACTACCTGCATTTGAACTTAATTAGTTGAAATAATGTGTATTGTCATTGCCATGGGATTGCTAGTCCTGACCTCCTATGTACATTTCTCAGTCCCCAATGTGGCAACATATTATGCCTTTTTTTTGCCCCAATCTAATTCTGCTTTTGTACTTACCTTATGCAATGCCTCTTGATGTTTTCATCTTCTTCCTTTCAATTGTTTATATCAGCCCCTCCAGCACTAGTGCTGCTCTCTGATCCAGTACCAAATTCTCTTTCTTTCTGTCCCATGCAGTCTGTCTAGCGTGCATGCTCCCGGCTGCATGCATTCACTCCCACTGTGTCTCTCCTCCTCTCGCCACCAGTAATATAGAATGTGCATGTGTTGTGCAGCCGGGAGTGAGCGGCGCAGACTTTTTTATGTTGTGTCATATATCTACTGTTTGCTAGCAGTAGATAAATGTAAAAAAAACAAGACTTTAATGTAAATGTAAGTCTAAGGTGGACACATCTATTCTGCTTGTTTGGGAACATGTGTTTATTCTGCTTGTCTGGCAACATCAGAGTTCTGGTATAAGCAACTATCACATTTTTTATCCTAAGAAAATCAAAGAGGCATATTTATAAAGCAATTAATCTGACATTAAGCAAACATTCATCTAAGATTTGGTGTTGGCTTCATCTTTCAGTGGTGGGCCGCACTAAGTTTTTGAAAATGATTTGGATGCCACAAATGTTATATTGTCAGACGTCCCAGGGAGCTAGTAGTGAGATGAGGAACCCACTGGCAATAAGCAGCTGACAGTCCAGAAACGCGGTACAAGTTTAGGGATAATCCAAGAGGGGTAGTCAATGTCCAATCCGGGTCGAGGCAGGCAGCGAAGGTTCAAAGGCGGAAGACAGTCCAAGGGTCGGTAATCGGGAAGGATACACAGGGGCAACAGGCAATAGGAGGATCAGCAGGGAGGCTAGGTGTTCACCATAAGGTGGAATAACTCAGCAATAAGCCAGAGCTCAGGCCAGGTTTTTATAGCCAGGGGAGGTAGGACCACCCCCTGGTCACCGAGGCAACCAGGAGGCCTCCCTCCCCGGGAACCAATGGCAGGCGAGGAAGATGGAAGGTGTGTACTGGGAACCTCCCCCAGCAAGGCTCACACCTGATAGCCAGATGATGCAAGAACGCTATGCTCCCGGGGATGCGCGCGCAGCCTGCGTACTGCGCATGCGCCCACGCCGCATGACCCGCGCATGCGCACCTGCACCTCGGGCACCAGGTGTTCTACCGAGCTGAAGGGGAACCCGTGCCCTGCGCCGTGCCCGTGGTCCCCGAGTAGAGGTAACATCCCCTGCTTCCTGACAGAGCCCCCCACCAAGGAGCGGCCTCCGGACGCGACCCTGGGAAGGCCTCTCGGGGTGAGCCCGATGGAACGCCCGAACCTTGGCGTCCGCATGGACGTTCCCCGAGGGCTCCCAGGAACGCTCCTCGGGACCGTACCCCTTCCAGTGGACGAGATACTCAAGGACCCCACGCCGGCGGCGGGAGTCCAGGATCTCCTGGACTTCGTACTCGTCATCGTTATTCACCTGGATGGGAGGCGGTGGAGCAGGTGCCCGGCCCGGGAACGGGTTGTCATGGTGAGGTTTCAATAAGGACACGTGAAATACCGGGTGGATTCCCAGGGAAGCAGGCAACCGGAGCTTGGTGGCAACGTTGTTGACCATACTCACGATCTCGAAGGGACCAAGGTAACGGGGTCCCAGTTTTCGGGAGGGACAGGACAGCTTGAGGTGCTGTGTGGAAAGCCACACCTTGTCCCCGTCTTTGTATCTGGGGGACTCCGTGCGTCTACGGTCTGCCTGCGTCTTGTGCCGCTGCTGCGCAGCCTGAAGTTGTTGCGTTAGGGTCCGCCTCAGTTCTCGTAGGAGGCGGACCCGTTGAGCCACGTCAGGCACCGGGACATCAAGGGGGAGATCCGGGAGAGTTGAGGGATGGTAGCCGTAGTTAGCATAGAATGGTGAGAGCCCGGTGGAGGAATGAAGCTGATTGTTGAAGGTAAATTCCGCGAAGGGGAGATGGCTCACCCAGTCATCTTGCAGATGGGATGTGTAACAGCGAAGGAACTGCTCGAGGGTTTAGTTGGTCCTTTCGGTCTGCCCATTGGACTGGGGGTGATAGGCAGAAGACAGGCTGCGAGTGATATGAAGGCTACGGCAAAACTGGGTCCAAAAGCGGGAAGTGAATTGCGAGCCCCGGCGAGACAATGGAATCAGGGAGCCCGTGCAACCGGAATACGTGTTGGAGGAACAAGTTCGAGGTTTGTTGGGCCGTCGGGAGACCGGAGGTCGGAATGAAGTGGGACATCTTGGTACATCTGTCTACCACCACCATGATGGTGGTACAAGCTTGTGAAGGAGGTAAGTCCACGATGAAATCCATGGCTATGTTGCGCCATGGAAGGGTTGGCACTGGCAGAGGCTGTAATAACCCGACGGGTTTTGAGGTGGGACGTTTGTAGAGTGCACACACCGAACAGGACTCGATGAAGGAGCGTACGTCGGCTGCCAAAGAGGGCCACCAAAACCGACGTAGGATGCATTCCGTGGTGTTGCGCCTACCTCGGTGGCCCGCTGTGGGGTGGTCATGGTGATGCTGTAGTACAGGCAGTCGCTGGGGGACTGGGACATAGATCCATTGTTGGTGGTAACGAAGCCCCTGCTTTATCGGCAGATGGGCTGCCTCCTCTGGAGCC